>NW_026462932.1:0-63577 GCF_021730395.1 Mercenaria mercenaria | reverse complement strand
CTTGGTCATACTCTTTAAAATCAATCCCTCCGCTGTGGTACCCCTTTAGAATGTTTAGTTGCCGTCGTCGTTACTGGCGACTTTTTCGTCGCCTGTCCAAGAGAAATTTCCTTCTTGGTCGGAGAGCTTTTCTACTCTTGATTCAAGATCAGTTGTTGATACTGTGTTTGGGGTAGTAAAACCAGTTTCCACACACCTTCCTCGTCCATTCGTTAAATTAGAATTATAGTGGGTAAAAAAACCTGCAACAGATATTTTATAGATGCACAATTTTTCAAAATTGCACTCATTTTTTCTCCTATCAGGGCCTGTTGTACCGTCGTAAAATAAACAGCTCGGACTCGGACAAGTTCAAGTTTAAACGTTGACACCAAGCGACTGTTTTTAAAACTTTTCTTGCGCAGAACAGTTTTCTAATACACTCAGATATTGAAAAAGTGTATGTCTTTTTTAGCTCACCTGTCACAAAGTGACAAGGTGAGCTTTTGTGATCGCGCGGTGTCCGTCGTCCGTCGTCCGTCCGTCCGTTCGTGCGTCCGTGCGTGCGTGCGTCCGTAAACTTTTGCTTGTGACCACTCTAGAGGTCACATTTTTCATGGGATCTTTATGAAAGTTGGTCAGAATGTTCATCTTGATGATATCTAGGTCAAGTTCGAAACTGGGTCACGTGCCATCAAAAACTAGGTCAGTAGGTCTAAAAATAGAAAAACCTTGTGACCTCTCTAGAGGCCATATATTTCACAAGATCTTCATGAAAATTGGTCAGAATGTTCACCTTGATGATATCTAGGTCAAATTCGAAACTGGGTTACGTGCCATTAAAAACTAGGTCAGTAGGTCTAAAAATAGAAAAACCTTGTGACCTCTCTAGAGGCCATATATTTCACAAGATCTTCATGAAAATTGGTCAGAACGTTCACCTTGAAGATATCTAGGTCAAGTTCGAAACTGGGTCACGTGCTATCAAAATCTAGGTCAGTAGGTCAAATAATAGAAAAACCTTGTGACCTCTCTAAAGGCCATATTTTTCATGGGATCTGTATGAAAGTTGGTCTGAATGTTCATCTTGATGATATCTAGGTCAAATTCGAAACTGGGTCACGTGCGGTCAAAAACTAGGTCAGTAGGTCTAAAAATAGAAAAACCTTGTGACCTCTCTAGAGGCCATATTTTTCAATGGATCTTCATGAAAATTGGTCAGAATGTTCACCTTGATGATATCTAGGGCGAGTTCGAAAGTGGGTCACGTGCCCTCAAAAACTAGGTCAGTAGGTCAAATAATAGAGAAACCTTGTGACCTCTCTAGAGGCCATATTTTTCATGGGATCTGTATGAAAGTTGGTCTGAATGTTTATCTTGATGATATCTAGGTCAAGTTCGAAAGTGGGTCACGTGCCATCAAAAACTAGGTCAGTAGGTCAAATAATAGAAAAACCTTGTGACCTCTCTAAAGGCCATATTTTTCATGGGATCTGTATGAAAGTTGGTCTGAATGTTCATCTTGATGATATCTAGGTCAAGTTCGAAACAGGGTCATGTGCGGTCAAAAGCTAGGTCAGTAGGTCTAAAAATAGAAAAACCTTGTGACCTCTCTAGAGGCCATACTTGTGAATGGATCTCCATAAAAATCGGTCAGAATGTTCACCTTGATGATATCTAGGTCAAGTTTGAAACTGGGTCACGTGCCATAAAAAACTAGGTCAGTAGGGCAAATAATAAAAAAAACCTTGTGACCTCTCTAGAGGCCATACTTTTCATGGGATCTGTATGAAAGTTGGTCTGAATGTTCATCTTGATGATATCTAGGTCAAGTTAGAAACTGGGTCAACTGCGGTCAAAAACTAGGTCACTAGGTCTAAAATTATTAAAAATTTTTGACCTCTCTAGAGGCCATATTTTTCAATGGATCTTCATGAAAATTGATCTGATTGTTCACCTTGATGATATCTAGGTTAGTTTCGAAACTGGGTCACGTGTGGTCAAAAACTAGGCCAGTAGGTATAAAAATAGAAAAACCTTGTGACCTCTGTAGAGGCCATATTTTTCATGAGATCTTCATGAAAATTAGTGAGAATGTTCTCCTTGATGATATCTAGGTAAATTTCAAAACAGGGTCACGTACCTTCGAAAACTAGGTCAATAGGTCAAATAATAGAAAAACCTTGTGACTTCTTTAGAGACCATATTTTTCAATGGATCTTCATGAAAATTGGTCAGAATTTTTATCTTGATAATATCTAGGTCAGGTTCAAAACTGGGTCACATGAGCTCAAAAACTAGGTCACTATGTCAAATAATAGAAAAAACGACGTCATACTCAAAACTGGGTCATGTGGGAAGAGGTGAGCGATTCAGGACCATCATGGTCCTCTTGTTTATTCTATCCATACCTGGTTAAGATGAATACATTATGTATTTTGAAAACGTAAGTCATGCTTATTGTTTGACGTCCATTAGCATATACGATTATGACTTGAATAATTCAACTTATCTAGAAATTCACCTGGCAAACAACCAGAACGAAGCTTGTATTGTCTATTTATTGATCTTGGGCTATTATCTATTATAAGGGGGTTTCCGATATTGCCACTACTGTCTCCGGATACCATGTCATTGAAGTGTTAGCTATCGCGGACATGTAATAGAACTTTACAACGGACACGTAGATGTAAATGTAGACGTACTATGTACTTTGGTCAAAATATAGGGGATTTCTCAAAACATAAATTAACTATGACTATTTCACTAATGATGTCACAAGATATGTTAAAAAATCATAAAAATTGTCCCTTCTACGCGTTTTCAATCTGACTCTCAGTGCGATAAAGATCCACTTACGTTGTACGTGCTAATTTGACGTTACGTCAAACGTTACTGAAAGGCATATACGAGTATATACGTAATTAAGGTAGTTTCATTTCAAATGTACTTTAATCATGCAGTCGTGCATAATATTCTTATAATGAATGAGTTACTGAAACGGCACAGAATCAATATTCTAACATCACACAATAAAGTCAACGAGGAAGACGGTAAAATAGTTTTGCTGATTAAAAATAGTTCCATTATCAACGTGAGGCATAATAAATATATAGAAAAAATGTCCTATTCATTTAAGTTCTTTGATTCATTGATATATTATTTGATCACGTCCATGCAAATATAGCCATGCAATATCGATTCCATAGAGTTCACGAAGTGCACGTGTATGTGATAATAGTATTTTTTATGTAAGTATTTTTAGATTGAGAGGTGGTACTTGTACGTGTACGCGTTCATGTAGGATTTCATTCTTCATTTCAATAAGCGTCTATGTGCTTAGTTTAGAACATTAACTTTACACAGACTATAGCCATACAAGTTCATTTAATATTTGTGTGATACAGCCGTTGCCAGGGGTCGTGCAGGGTGTTGAACATTGAACAGACACAAACAAAACAGTCGTTCTTTGTAAACTGTATTCAATACACAAATGACATGCTGGAAATTCTATAGCAAAGATTCACTTACAAGAACGAGAAAGAAACACTTGCCTTATTTATTTAATGATAAAATGCTCGTCACGAGCCTCAGGTTTTATTATGTTAATTCACTAGTTGAATAAATTCAGTAACAAAATTCACTCACGTAAGATCCTTTATATATTTCACAAACATCCGTAAATTGCAAGTATTAAGACTGTCGATATTTTCCTTTCAGATAATTCACTAAAATGAATATTTATCAAAATTATGTAATTCTTTATTATGTTGAAAGAATATACAGAATTTGAAATTAACACCATTCAGTGAAATCAATGATAAATCGAATAAAAAGATGGTTGCTTCGAAGAATTCTTAAAAGTTTGTGATTTAAGCAGTGTAATTTATAAAACTTCTAGAGTGCATGTTTTATTAAAGTTGGTAATGCATGAAACATCGCTGGTGAACGTCGCTGTAGCTAGCAAACTACGGGGACCTACGCATATATTTTCTAATTAATGTTGATCTGAAAGCAACACATGATAGATACAGTACATAAAAATATTTCTGTTTTGACTAAGTTACGTTCAAAGTGTTGAATTAAATTTTACTCCTCCAAAATACTTCTTACCGAAGAACTGTGTAGATCTAATCATTTTACGAATCTGTAGAACTAAGTCTATCGGATAAAAAACTTGTCTGTTATTAATATTCAATAAATAAATTGTCAGTATAGTTTTGATATCTCTGGTGTTAGAAGAACACTAAAATGCATAGAAACTCATTTTAGTAAGATTTTGAGCTTCTTTTAAAAATGCAACGATGACAAGATGTCATATCAGCATTTTCGCAAGAGGTAAACTTTACAAATTGTGTTATGTGACAGAGATAACTCTTCCTCCCACATGACCATGTAAATAATGGAAAGTTTATCAGTTGTGGATATTGTTTATTTCTTGATTTTATAGCAAAAAAATACCAATATTTCACATATTAATGACGTCATCAGTGACGCCACAACTAGAAAAGCTAATAACGTTATTTTCACGATGACGTTCAAACACTTGTTTACAGATTTAAGATTATCTATCAAAATATTTTATTAAATGTTTTAGAATTTTGAACTCATTGTTTTATGCCATTTTGTACAGAAAACCATATTGAGCCCTTTGAGAAATTTACGACATTCCTAATTTTAATCCTCACATTTTGATTTAAAAAATAGAAAATGAAAATGTGAAATAGCTTCCTTTTTGCACTAAGCCCTTTATATATCCTCAATATACACATAGGTTTAACAACTTGAACAAGTAAAACAGTTTTGAGATGACCCCGCAAGTTTGACTGAAGTACAGAGTACATGTACCTTTACATTTCCATGTCCGTGTCCGTGATAAAGGTCTAATAGTAATACGATACCCTGCATGCATGAGTTGATAAGATAGTACAGTAGAGTAGAGAGAATACTCTGTGTCCAATGCTTGAATAAATCACGTCAAAACTATCTCGTGGTCTATGTTTTTAACCCTGAACAATAATACTACTAATCCACACAGACACTTGGGGTTCGGACCTCCACACACCCCATTCTCCTCCGCCCATGGTTAAGTTTGGCCAATATATTTTAGCATTTTAGCATGTATTGAGCATAGGTGACGATCATAAAACGCATTTTGTAACATTCCAGCGTGTTTTTAAAAAATGTATGTTTACCATCAATGCTCTCAATATTACAAGATGTGAAAGATCGTACGAACAAGGTCACAATAGCCTAAATAGTTTTCCCTATATATTCTATATAAAACTGACCTTTTTCAAAGAGCTACCAAACATAGCTAGACCCATTCCAGAGAACAAATCCTTACCTCATTTTAAAGAGTTATGATAAAACTGATATAAAA
The DNA here is from genome assembly GCF_021730395.1 of Mercenaria mercenaria. NCBI lineage: Eukaryota > Metazoa > Mollusca > Bivalvia > Venerida > Veneridae > Mercenaria > Mercenaria mercenaria. Next base: position 58,215 of record NW_026462932.1, on the reverse strand, counting down.
TGAAGAGAAAAGTAGGGGTCATGTATCTTCTAAGAGAGATTTCTCTTGTCACATTTACTTACTGTAAACTGACATCAAAATCACACTGCTGTGACCTGGAAGTACTACTCATACTAAAATTGAGCTTGACTTCACCAAATACAACCTGCTCTCCCATTTTTTCTACCAAAATGTCAACAATACATCCACAATGAAATTTAAACAAAAACTACCCTCAATTTAGACCTCTGTTGCCATGTCAAGTGAAAAATTAGTGTTCAAATACCTGGCAGCCATTACGCGACTAGACCAGATGGCTCCCACGCTGGTTCCTTTAGTTTAGTTAGGCCACAATGGGAACACTTGCTTGCGCTGGACCCTTGCTTTGTGTAGCGCATGTCATAAACCGGGTACCAAAACTGATAACGCTATGTTAAACCAGATCATCACTTCTTTATGTAAACAAACCTCGTGTAACACGTGCTGAAGCGATAATCCGGTATAATGTAGTAGGGCGCTTTTGTTTGCAAAAATCCGGTTTGGGTTTTAGGTTTTGGTTTGGATAAAAAATAATGATAAACTTAAACTGGTTTATGTTAAAATGAGTTCTTGAACAAACAGGCTGTTTGTATGAACAAAATGACGAATCTAGAAAAACTGGTGATTAAATGTATTCTAAATGGAGATAAAAGACAGATTTTGTATCTAAGAGCCAAACATATTAAATAGCATGTACTACTATTACTACTCCTCATGTGCCGACACTATTTAACATGTGTATATAGCAAGGCTAATTATGGCATAGACAGTTGAGTCACTGCCTTTTGCACTCAACAACATAAGCCATTAGACCAATTGAGTGAATACAAATGTTTGTTTTTGTTAAGTTTATTGTCAGACTGACAGAATTATAGGTCATATATCAACTTTCAGTGCATTATTTAAGGCATGGGCGGGCAGCTAGGTTAAGCCACTGTCCTTTAAGTCAGCTGGATTACTTAAAAATCCACACATGAAAGAATTCTACACCCTGAGCAAGATTTCGAACACACAGCAGTGAAGGACAAATAATTTAAAATCAACTACCCTAACCATCCGGCCACAAAGACTAAGACTGAGATGTAATCATTTAACTGTATCCACTATCCAGCAGACTTTTTTTTTATTTCAATTTGCTGAAAATTAGAGATTAAGTGTTTTGTAACAGGGATAACTCCTAAATTGAAATCATTGCTGTTTCCTTGTTTTATGTGCAAAAATAGATGATGTTATACTACTCAAGGTTCAAGCAAAGCACATATACTCTGATTCTGGTGCTGGACTGATTTAAGTAACCAGTTGTATTTTAGGCCAGCGAGTGTATCTTACCTCACAAAAACTTGTTTAAATTAAATATTGATTAAGATTCTTCAAAAAATGGTTGACATATTTAATCTCTGACATTTTTTCTGATGACACACTGTACATCCAAAATCTGGCAACAATGAGTTGGATGGCATCCAATGACACCCATGACTTGATCAGATAATACTTAATACTTTGAACTTTTATGTCACTGTATTAAGGGGGGCCAGAAACCATGGATATACATTATTAAACATAATTGATACTTATGTATATAATTATATGTATTTCGGTGAATCGAAATTTCTCTACACTACACGCAGCCACAGGAAAACACTGCAGCAATTACAAGGCAGAGACTGAAACACTCATGAAGGCCGTCTCAATGATTGAAGACTCGGCAGAAGAAAGCTTCCAGTCGTCTTTCTCACAGATGCACTGTCTGTCATGGAAGCTCTGATCAACAATAAAGCTCCGCAGCTAGCCAGGAGAATGCAGAGCCTGAGTATAACCTACAAAGTAGCACTTCAGTGGATTCCATCCCATTGTGGACTTGCAGGCAATGAAGAGGTAGACAAACTGGCTAAGCTAGGAGCTCAGTCAGAACAACCAACAGAACCTGTGAGTTACAAGGAGAAAGTCACCATCATCAAGGCACTAATGAGACAATGCATTATCAATTGAAACAAACTTGTGCAAACTTGTGCAAACTTGTTTCCGAAGTTAGCATTGTAATAAATTGTACAACATTTGACAACAAGGATCAGCTCTTTTCACAGACTTAATAGTCATTTTATTTTTGTTGTTGATAACTGCTTTGTCTATATTGAAATGGCTATTTCATGGGGACGCGAATTTATGGAATTCAACTTTTGAAGATAAAAACGATGGTATTATTCGGCTTGTTAGAAATTAATTACACAACTATGAAATCGATGAAAATTAGTCTCCCACAAGTATTTATGACTTTGCAGTGTTTTTCGGCCATTTTTCTGCATAAGTTAACAGGTCCTAGAGCTGTCAGTCAATTTATTTTTAATTAATATCTTGTCAGGGATAAAAAAAAATGAAAATTACGTTGGAAAATGAAATGTTCATTGATATGAATAGTTGTATGCATGAAAATAAAAAAAAATACTCATTTTGCTCTTAAAATTTAAAACTGCATCTTTTAGTCAGGCTAGAGAACTGCTTTGCATATGTATTTATATACTAATGATGTTAATGTGCATATAAAGTTATGTCAATGTGCATAGGGCTTCTTGCTAGGACTTGAACCTAGAATTCTTACAAAAGTAAGTGTGTTTCTTTACACTACAAGAAGTGATCCCTTGCTTAGCAACAGAGACATTTATTTAAATACAAAATATTGCATATGTATGTTATCCTTCAGAAACAGACACATTTACTATAAATTAAAACTTTATTCTATAACAGTAATTGGATTTTGGACTGTTAGAGGTCGAATAATCTTGGAACGAAATGAATGGAATATTTCGATGGTTAGAGAAACTGATGAAAACGATGTATGCCAATCAAAGAGAATGTTTTTAGAAGTAATTATTGACAAATGAATTCGGCTAAAGATTACCACGGGTTTTCACCAGAAATGAACCAATTCTTAATTTTTTTCTTTACCCGTTTCCATTTTGGTCCACACGGTCCGTCATTTTTTCTCGAACTGCAATAAATTTCGGATACAACAAACCGAACAAACCGCCTCCGGGGGCAGTTTGGTCGGTTTGACAAACCGGTTAGCGGTTTTTGAAAACAAATTACACAAACCTTTTCGAGATCAAAACCAGTTTTACAAAACAAATCGAAAGTTTGGCAAACCGGTTTGAAACCGAACTGAGTTTGTTACAAACAAAAGCGCCCGTAGTCGAAACGGTGTCAATTTTGGTACCCGGCAACGATATGCGCAATTCAAAACAGGGATCTATTCGCAAGGAAGTGTTCCATAGAATTTAGATTGATTGATTTATATTATTTATTGATTTCTCGCCGGAATACGAATGACAGTTGTCGGGACCGGTGTCATTTGACAGAATGGTAACAGATCTGACGATTGATACCAGTGATTCATTGGTAGGGGTTTATTTAAAAGTTTAACTGGCTATTGTTACCCTAGTGTTCGTGCGATGTTTCATATCTTGTAATATTGAGAGCATTGATGATAAAAATACATTTTTTAAAAACACGCTGAAATGTTACAAAATGCATTTTATGATCGTCATCTATGCTCAATACATAGTAAAATGCTAAAATAAAATATTGGCTAAACTTAACCAGGAGCGGCGGAGAATAGGGTTTTGGGGGTCCGAACCCCAAGTGTCTGTGCTAATCCACCGACAATTTTTGACAGTGACGTCACTTTGTCAACAAACTATAAATAACAACGGTATATCCTCAAACGGATATATACTTATAATAGATAGAAATATGTCCCTATCGTATGAAAACCTCTAAGGTATGGCCCAGTGGATGTGTCGGCTTCTTGTCACGCTGGCGATGTAAGTTCGAAACCAGTGGTTGACGATGTATATTTTATGTATTTTTGTAGCAAAAAAAATGTTTGAAAGAACAGCTACATTTGCTTCCTTGATTTGGATTTTGTTTTTAAAAAATTTATATGTGTTTCTTGTTAGCTTTTTTCTTTTCTAAATTATCAATCATTCATTTTAGTATGAAGTATACCAAATGTTAATGCAACATATGCCTGTCTCACCGTCCGTCTATTTTGTTTTAGAATAGATATTGCTTTTTCGTTATACTCCAAAGGCTTGTTACAGTTAAAAGCGTGTTCATAGCCATTTTAGCCATTCTACACAATTTATTCTATACGCATAATTCGTGATGCACTAGAAAAACAAGATAACAATATAGTTGAATCACAGGTGCTAGACACATAACCAAATATTTTACTTATAGGCCTATATATGTATATATGAGGCTATATACATATATAGGCCTATGAGTAAAATATTTGGTTATGTGTCTAGCACCTGTGAGTTGAATTAAAACAATATCGTGCAGGAACAAATTTCCGCCGACCTGATTCGAACTCGGTATTTTTCGATTACTAAGGTAGCGCTGTTATCTTCTGTGCTACATATCCGTGCGGGCTACGGGTAAAGAAACATAATGATAATCCAGTATAGTCCGTTTACTAGGTCATGCGTATTTACACTTTTTCAAACAAAACGTTCTCTACTTACAAAATGATCTTTCTACTTTCTGATTATGTTTTGTTTTAGCTTGAGCCCACGTTTTTTTTATACTAGAAACTTTAAATTATGGAAGCCGTAGTTAAGGTTACAAAACGTAATCTTGAATGTTTACAAACACGATGTTTACAAAAACGAACTGTACAGTTCGATTACTAGGTCATACGTTTTTACACGTTTTCAAACCAAAATTTCTCTCCTTACAAAATGACCTTTCTACTTTTTGATTATGTTTTGTTCTAGCTTGAGCTCACGTTTTCCTTATACAAGACACACTAAAATATGGAACCCTGAATTTAGCTTACAAAACGCAATATTTAATGTTTACAAACATGATGTTTACATAAACGAACTGTACAATATAAGATAAACATTGGAAAGTAAACACAACACGACGTCACTGTCAGGTATCCCTGGTCGGATAGTACAGTCCACTGGCACCAGACCAGAAAGAATATGCCTCTGTACTTGTTATACCCTACCCCTAGGTATACAATAAGAACCATGGTAGTGAACGGGAAAATATACTAACCCATTTCAATCGCGTATTTCATACCTAAAAGACGCAGTTCAGTAAATGTGTACTATTGATATTAAACAAGCGATAATTTATCTCCATTCGTGCACCTGTCACATTGTCTCAATATTCTATGTTGCAGAGATGCTCCACATATTTTATGCTTTAGTCAACGTTACAGAAAAAACTTGCGTGAACTCCACTAATGAACATCCGGTCTGGAGGTCACAGCAGTGTGCACATGTTAAGCGAAATGTAAACAAACAAAAACAGAATGCAATATATTCACAGTTTTACGATAAGATTCGAAATGATGAATGAAATTCATCTTGTATATGAATTTGAATTTGAAATCATACATTGGTATACATCTATTCTGTTTATTTAATTCATTTTACACACTTATGTTGCATATAAATATTTAAGCGTACACGTGTAGTAAAATGACGACGGACATATATTTTCGCATCAGCCAATCAGAGTGTGTCTGTAATCTAGACCGGAACTTCACCAGGGAAGTTCAAGCTTGTTTTTTGTGTACCGTTGAAAAAAACTATAAACTACACGTTGTTTTTCTAAGATAAGAAGTATTGAAGAAGTGTGACAGGTACAGAACGGAAGATAAATTGCCACATGTTTAATATCAGTAGTACACATTTACTGAACTGCGTGTTTTAGGTATGAAATACGCGATTGAAATGGGTTAGTACATTTTCCCGTTCACGACCATGGTTCTTATATGATACCTAGGTATAACATATACAGAGCATTTCCTTTCTGGTCTGGTGCCAGTGGTACAGTCATAAACCTTTACAAAATGTTTGACAGAACAACTGCACACTGGATAACCGGCTATCCTGACGCCCGCTTGGAAATGTAACCAAGCTGTAAATTGGTAGGTAAATTTTTTGTGGGCAGCGAAGCGTGACCACAGATTTACCATACCACAAATTTACAGTCAAAATGCTTATCCGAAACCGAAGAACAAGTAGCTCCACGTCCTCCATAAATTTTACGTAATTCAAGTCTGTTTAACTTTCAGAAAACTTCTGAGATTCAACTTTATCAAAAAATGCACTGCTTAAGTACAAATTTGCCATAATCTATATTTTATAACAAAAACAACGCGTATGAAAATGAGCATGCTTGCTTTGATCACATGACCAAAACAATTCTTCATCACTTGACCAAAATAAACTATAAATAACCTACGAAAATATAGTATTGTTACGATCCTGCCCCTTGGAGTCGCTTTCGGAATTATTCCTATGTCTATGTGTATATATAGCCTATATGCTATGACAGCGGTCAGTCGCTGCCTAGCAAATATGCTAATAAGTGCTACCTGACTGTAGCCCTTGGGTGTGGTTCTGAAGTACACTGTATTGAGCCGGATTGAACCTTAAAGTCGGGTATTGAGCATAAGTATATAACTGGTAGACGTGACTTTGACTGTTCAAGTACCAAACTTGGCTTGACCACTGCTGCTTAATGTGTCTGCACCTCTGTAGACTGCTGAGACCAGACTCCTGTAGGCTGCTGGACGTGACCGGACTCCTGTAGGTTGCTTGATGTGACTGGACTTTTATAGGCTGCTAGGTGTCACTGGACGTCTGTTGATCGCTAGACGTGACATGCTAAATGTGACTGTACTTCTGTAGGCTGGTAAGTGTGGTAGGACTTCAGTAGACAGCTCAAAGTGACCGTACTTCTGTAGGCTGCTAGGTGTGGCAGGACATCAGTTGACTGCTCAACGTGACTTGCTTTGTAGGTTTTAACACCTGACCGGATCACTGTTGACTGCTAAGTTACTCAATCTTTGTCGACTGCTCAACGTGAATGGTACTAAGATCGCTTCTGGTCAGTCTTTGCAGATGTTCTCTGGTTGAACTCCAACATTTAAGTTTTGGGAAAATATATCTACTTAAGACTTAACAAAAAATTCTAAGACTTAAACTATTAAAAATACCACAAACGACTATTAAAAGTTTCTATTATTTATTTAACAAAGCCTTAATAATTGTTTCTCATAAATAAATCATCAAACATTGAATAAAGTCTAAAGGAATAGTCGCAAGGCAGTTTAATCTATTAGTTTCTTGAGCCAAAGTTTGATTTCTGCAAAATAAATTAAATAGATCGAATAATTCTTCCCTTTCCAAAACAAGCTTTAGAATACCAAAATAAAACTAATAAAAAATGGTGCACACCCTTATAATTTCTATTTCAAGCCAAAATATTATTAATTCCGAAGAACGGCCAAATACGGTGTGCAGCCGAACTTTTGATGTTGCAGCTCTAGAATGACGGTGAGCAGCCCTTATATACTGTCACCGAACATGCCACAAGAAAATGGTGAAATTCACGAACGCTCCACAGAAAAATTGTGGTGACCACAGAAAATTCGTGGCGCTCACAGAAAAATCGTGGTCCACGGAAAAGTTGTGGTACACCACAGAAAAACTGTGGGGAAAGTTTAAATGGCTCTAGCTGACTGAAAAATACATAAAGACACAAAATATTCAAACTAGTGCTATCTGGAAAAGATTTAGTGTAAATAGCCGTAATTTTAGTATGAAAATATTCACTCCCTTTGCAACTATTCACCGTGTAAACAAACATGGCGGATAAGATTCTAGGCAACAGGTGTAGTTGATACAAACATTAAAATACATTGTTTTACATCAAAATTCATAGAATTACTCAGCAGATTTACTTCATGAAGGTTGCTACACAATATGAAATTGGAATTTAACATCTGGAAACTAAAATGAAGGAATAAGGGATTACTGACAACTGTCGTGAAATTCGGATACTGACAAAGTTCTGTCATGGAAAACAGCTTCAAAATTGAAGGATAGATCAAAATGCTGGTACAATACGTAATGTCTGGTTGTTGTCTTGTGAATATAACCTAAGACAACATCCAGCTTCATGCGTTGTCGCCAGCAAAAGCTGCAAAACGAAAGTAAACAACCCAAGTGAAAGAACGAAGGATAAATGAAAGGTAAAATTTCTAGAGCATTTCATTACCTCCCGGTTTTCCATGGCAAAACTCCTGTTGCCATAAATATTTAAAATTTTACCTTGACATTATCAAGCAATATACATGTGGTGAACCACCTTAACAATGCATATATGCAGTGAAGCACCTTAAAATTACAATAAATTTACATCAGTCTCCTTAATGTTTATCAAATCCACAATACTTGGATGAACTTGACTGTACGACTGTTACATAAGTTAGAAATACATTATTTTCTCATCTTATATCACTTATAAATCAGCGTATCAAACATCTACATTTGAATGCAAGTTAAATATATTTCGCTTTCTCTGCTCCTAACATAACGTAAGCCTTTAAACTTATTTTCCATTTACAAACACTTGAGTCACATAATTGTTCATTTCATTAATTAAATTTATGTCCTAAAGCGTAACACTTAATATATATAGAATTAAGTCTTTGATTTCGTCACCCTCCATGTTCTGTTCTGTTTGCTGGTGGTCTCTGAATGTTACAGCTGCACCGTCGCCTTCCTGAACGTGTGATCTCCTTGGATATAGAGTGTACATCTCAATGTCTATTCGCCGTCTGCCCATCCTGTGTCTCCTGTCCGTCAGCATCCTCGTCTGTCTCCCAGAGTGAAATGTGCGACTTCGCTGTTCTTTGCATTAATTAGCGTCCGTCCGACATCGTACGTAGTTGCATTTGTATAAGTTGTAGGCAATTCCATGTGCACTGAGCTGATACCCTGGTACCGTCCTTTGTTAGCCACCTTTGCATCAAGGTGTACGGTTATAACACCAACATCAGCCCGAGTTGGATGCTCAAAGCTTAGTATTCCACTCCGTCCTCCTAGATCCGTCCGCTTCCCGTCCGTGTGTTCGTCTGTCCTCCTGGATCAAAAGTGCGATTTTCGTCAGCGATATCGTACTTCATGTTTCTGCCTTTACTGTTACCCTTCTGGTCATCCTCGCTCCTCTCACATCTCGATTGTTCCACTTCCAGCTGGTCAGTCATCACACCTGCAGCACCGTCAGTCCATGGGACCCCATTGGTGGTTTGGCAGGGTGGAGCTTTATGCATTTCAACTGCTTTAAATAACATTTCTTGAAGCTCCAGAACCTGCTGTCTTTCCGCTGTGCAGGTGCACATTCCGCTCCCCGAATCTGCTGCCGCCATTGTCCTCAGCATCTGGAACCTTATATCATGCTGCCCTGCTTGTCCTTTCTCGTTAACAGTCACCTGAATGATACTCTTTCTGCATCCTAGCTCTGAGCAAGGCTCGCTCAGACTTTCTTCCTCTGTCTTCATTGGTTCACCTGTTCCTGCTTGCATGAAATTCCCTGCTGAATGGCCAAGTTGTTGATCAAAATGACCCGCTTCATTATCATTTTGGTCCACTCCAACCCTTTTCATACATCTATGAACAGGGATTTCTAACCCTCTAGGCATGTAACATCCAGCAGCTTTCAGTGCGTCTAATGTTTTGCTGTAGACTGCCTTACGGCCAAGTACTTCTATTTCTTCTACATCATCATCATATTCTTGCATGAGGCCTGTTGGGCTCTCCATAACACACCTTTGTGCATTGTTTCCAAGATCACCATCATCTTTAATGTCAGTGACCTCAGCCTTAACCTTGTTATCGTCACCATTAACCCGGAAGGCCGCCTGGCACCTCCCTTCATTGTTGAGACTCCCTGTTTCTTTGGGGCAACTACCCCTTTCAAAAGCTTGATAGACATTAGAACCATGTCTGTCTTGTACGCTGGACGACAGTGTTATCATTGATGTCCCATTCTCCATGGTTACTCCCAAGGATTTGTCCCTGACAGCACCTTCTCCAGGATCACCATTTCCATGCTTTTCAGTTTGCTCCACACATTTTAAGTTGTTCACAGACTCTTTTCGTAGTGTGGCATCTTGCTCTACTTGAATACTTATGGCCTGTTCTACTTGGTTTACTGGGACCACCCTTTGGCCACAAGGGTTGGTCCTTCCACGTTTAAAGTGTTTATTGCGCCCTTCTGCTTTAATTTATCCTTGTTCCCATTCAACTCTCTTTCTGTATGCTTCTTTGGACAATGTCTTGCATAATGCCCATGATCGTGACAATTGTAACACTCAATGTCACGTTTGCCTCGCCTATGAGGCTGCTCCATTGATTTTCGTGGGTCCTCATTATTTTCTAGTTTCTCAAGTCTCTGGAGAATCTGTTCAAGCAGCTTTATTGTGCCATTCGGGTCTTCTGCAAGGACATCTTTAGCAGGGGCCTTCCTCTCGACCTTATTCCCCGGCTGAATTCTGTTCAAGAAAGATTGACTGTCCTCATCATTATCAGCCTCATCCATCTGAGCTCTTCTTGTATATGTCTTTTGGATGTTTTTGGTTTGAATTAAATTCACAACATGGAAAACCGCTTCATCAATATCTTGCGGCTCCTTGTGGAACTCAATCTGAAAACGTATATCATCATCAGACAGTCCATCTAAAAATCTTCGCACAAGGTCTTTGTCACGTGTACGTCTGTCCCTATACCCATGTGCCTTGCTGTAAAGCCATTTTAGTTCTGCTGCATATTCCTCAGCAGTCTCCCCTTGTCGTTGGGTCCTAGCACTGAACTTGGCCGCAAAGGAACGCGTTGTTTCAATCTTCCTGTACCTACTATTCAGCTCACTGATCAGATCATCATAGTTCTGTAAAATTGAAGGGGGAAGCTGCGTGAAAACAAACTCACTCGCTTGGCCCTCTATTCTTGGTAACAACTGATCAAGTCTCTCTTCTCGTCCCCATCTATACCTATGAGCAACCGCTTCAAAGCGGGCTATCCAAGTTGCCCAGTCTTCTTTACCTGTAAAAGAAGGCATTTTTACATTGAAAGACTTAAAATTCATGTGCTCTAAATTATTTTGGTTGACGTAAGCCGTATCATGACGTATGCCGTACCGGTGACCTTCAGTTACCATTTGTGGTCTCATAGATGCACCTTCAAAGTTGTTTCGGTTGACGTATGCCAAGTCATCCCGTATGCCGTATTGGTGGCTTTCAGCTACCCTTTGTGGTTGCATAGATACACCATACAATCCTCCCTGATCTTCATCATATCTTCTTGCATGGTCTACACCATTTATGGGTGGTGAAAAATTAACAGAACTGGATTGCCTAGCTGGGGTCTGCTTCAACTCCTTCAATTCCTTGACAACGTCCTTCAATACATCGGTCACACCATTCATCATTGCAGATATCTGAACGACTGCATTCTCATTTGTATTTCCGCTGCTTGCATCATGAGTTAGTACAGCAGAGTGGTCACTCATAGTAGAAGCAACCTCAGACATTTCATCGGCTGTTTCAAAATCTGCAGACCTTGTGTGCATTTCATCCAGAGGTTGATTACATTTAAAGCTTACCACCCCATCACTGTCAATAGGCGAAGTGCTACTCATAGTTGCTGCTACTTATTTAAAGGGTATCTAAAATTCAGGTGTCTGTCAATTAAAAATCACTCAGGTCACTGGTAGCTTCAAGTTCAGGTTCGAATCTCGGGATCTACCTATGGAAACAGTAGATCCCACCGCTGCCACCACAAAATGTTACGCTCCTGCCCCTTGGAGTCGCTTTCGGAATTATTCCTATGTCTATGTGTATATATAGCCTATATGCTATGACAGCGGTCAGTCGCTGCCTAGCAAATATGCTAATAAGTGCTACCTGACTGTAGCCCTTGGGCGTGATCTTGGGTGTGGTTCTGAAGTACACTGTATTGAGCCGGATTGAACCTTAAAGTCGGGTATTGAGCATATGTATATAACTGGTAGACGTGACTTTGACTGTTCAAGCACCAAACTTGGCTTGACCACTGCTGCTTAATGTGTCTGCACCTCTGTAGACTGCTGAGACCAGACTCCTGTAGGCTGCTGGACGTGACCGGACTCCTGTAGGTTGCTTGATGTGACTGGACTTTTATAGGCTGCTAGGTGTCACTGGACTTCTGTTGATCGCTAGATGTGACATGCTAAATGTGACTGTACTTCTGTAGGCTGGTAAGTGTGGTAGGACTTCAGTAGACAGCTCAAAGTGACCGTACTTCTGTAGGCTGCTAGGTGTGGCAGGACATCAGTTGACTGCTCAACGTGACTTGCTTTGTAGGTTTTAACACCTGACCGGATCACTGTTGACTGCTAAGTTACTCAATCTCTGTCGACTGCTCAACGTGAATGGTACTAAGATCGCTTCTGGTCAGTCTTTGCAGATGTTCTCTGGTTGAACTCCAACATTTAAGTTTTGGGAAAATATATCTACTTAAGACTTAACAAAAAATTCTAAGACTTAAACTATTAAAAATACCACAAACGACTATTAAAAGTTTCTATTATTTATTTAACAAAGCCTTAATAATTGTTTCTCATAAATAAATCATCAAACATTGAATAAAGTCTAAAGGAATAGTCGCAAGGCAGTTTAATCTATTAGTTTCTTGAGCCAAAGTTTGATTTCTGCAAAATAAATTAAATAGATCAAATAATTCTTCCCTTTCCAAAACAAGCTTTAGAATACCAAAATAAAACTAATAAAAAATGGTGCACACCCTTATAATTTCTATTTCAAGCCAAAATATTATTAATTCCGAAGAACGGCCAAATACGGTGTGCAGCCGAAATTTTGATGTTGGAGCTCTAGAATGACGGTGAGCAGCCCTTATATACTGTCACCGAACATGCCACAAGAAAATGGTGAAATTCACGAACGCTCCACAGAAAAATTGTGGTGACCACAGAAAATTCGTGGCGCTCACAGAAAAATCGTGGTCCACGGAAAAGTTGTGGTACACCACAGAAAAACTGTGGGGAAAGTTTAAATGGCTCTAGCTGACAGAAAAATACATAAAGACACAAAATATTCAACAGACATACAATATAAACCTCAAACTAGGGCTGTCTGGAAAAGATTTAGTGTAAATAGCCGTAATTTTAGTATGAAAATATTCACTCCCTTTGCAACTATTCACCGTGTAAACAAACATGGCGGATAAGATTCTAGGCAACAGGTGTAGTTGATAAAAACATTAAAATACATTGTTTTACATCAAAATTCATAGATTTACTCAGCAGATTTACTTCATGAAGGTTGCTACACAATATGAAATTGGAATTTAACATCTGGAAACTAAAATGAAGGAATAAGGGATTACTGACAACTGTCGTGAAATTCGGATACATTTACAAACTTCGACAAAGTTCTGTCATGGAAAACAGCTTCAAAATTGAAGGATAGATCAAAATGCTGGTACAATACGTAATGTCTGGTTGTTGCCTTGTGAATATAACCTAAGACAACATCCAGCTTCATGCGTTGTCGCCAGCAAAAGCTGCAAAACGAAAGTAAACAACCCAAGTGAAAGAACGAAGGATAAATGAAAGGTAAAATTTCTAATTTAGAGCATTTCAGAATAGTAGGCTACTTCAGCACCATCCGCATACATCTATAATCGGTATTAAAACCAAGTTGCGTCTTATATGAACGTTTTAAATTAAAACTTAGTTCCGGCTTGAGAAGTTGATCGAAATTTTATTATCATAACAACACCAAGGAGCTTGTTTTGGTCAATCTAACTAGCACTGCGTGCGTTCTATTTTCGGATAAAATTGCACCCAAGCATCCACTGAACTTTGTAGCATAGAAATGGGTTTATGGAAAGATATATTGCATGAAATCAACAGAAGAGGTGTAAGCCTATTTATTTTTCATAGAGAAAGATACGATCATTTCAAAATATTACGTAGATAATTTTTATTTGCACGACTTAGGAAAATAATTGCAGCCGTAACGGAGGGGGCGAAAAATTCGTACCTGTTTCCCGAAAACACGATCGTATGCACTTCAATTTGATTTAATATTACATTCCAGCTGGTGTTTGTGATTGACATATCATTAAAGAGTATAATTAATTCGAAAGAAACATTATTTTTAACAAGTTCGCCTTTTTAATCGCCGGTAGATTTGTGGTGTTTTCGTCCCCAAATATTCACGTTTTGGCGTACGATTTCTTCTCGGATAATTATACAATAGCGGGATTTGGAAAACTGCAATGAAATAATTTGAGATCATTCAAACAAAGTTGGAAAAATTCCAGTTTTTAATATTTGAATTTGAATAATAAATTTCGTAAAAAGATCCTCCGGGTGCATTAGAATGCAGCCAAGAAGAATAATAGCAGCTAGACTCGGTTTGATTGAGTCTGTTCATGAGAGGTAATGAAATGTGCCCCTAGCGCCAGCTTAAGCAGAACTTTATTACACATATGTTGAATGGACTCCATGATCCCAAATGACCAGAAAATATAACAACACTAAAACATGCATATTGGCATGATTATGAAGCATAATTATTATATTAATCTACAGCTGAAAATTGACAAAATGCAACCCGAAGATCATGATGTGTGCTGATATTGGAGATAATAGTAGTTGTTTTGGTTGTTTTAGAATTGAATGACACATTTAATTTCATTGTAAATATTCTTTTATGGTTGTTCTTAGTTTAAGAACTATTCTGAAGTGTCTTTTATCTATGTAATTTATGTATAATATATTCATAGCCTGCTTTTACCAAGATGAGATCTCATTTGGAAAAAAAATCACCTGTCAATGTCAAAGGGGCCTGAACATGGAAAACCCGTTTCTGAACAATAACTTGAGGACCACTTGACCCGGGATGTTGAAACTTCATAGGATGATTGGACATGTAGAGTAGATGAACTCTATTGACCAAAAGTTAAGGTCATATGAAAACAGTTTCCAACCAATAACTTTAGAATCATTTGAGACAGAACATTCAATCACGATGATAGGAATTACAAAGTCGATGACCCTTAATGTTCTGGGGTCACTTGACTTAAGGGAAATGTCACAAAGGCATGAAGATGGAAAAACACTTTCTGGATCACTAACTTGAGAATCACTTGACCCAGAATGTTGAAACTTATAGGATGATTGGACATGCAGAGTATGTGACCCCTGTAGATTTTGGACTCACTTGATCAAAGATCAAGGTCACAGGGGCCTTAACATGGAACACGGTTTACTTGAGAACCACTTGACCCAGAATTTTGTAACTTCATAGGGTGATTGGACATGCCAAGTAGATTATCTCTATTGCAGCCAAACATTAGTGTCTCTTTGTCTTTCGCTCCTATCCTCTATTGACTTCTTGCCTAGTACGACAATGCATTGGGGGACTAGGAAGACATGGGCATCTTCTAATTTGAAATTTAATTGTTCTCATCCGAAGGAGGAGGGGTATATTGTAAATATTAATGTTTGATGATGAATGTTGGTCGGTCTGTAGACAAATCAGTTTCCGGATGATAACTGAGAACGCTTGGGCCTACGATCATGAGATTGGGAGATTTGTCATGACCAGCATATGACCCCTATTGGTTTTGAGTTCAGTAGGTCAAAGGTCAATATCACATTGACAATAGAACTTTTTTGCCAGAAAACTAGATTATGCTTTGGTCTAAGAATACGTTTGATACGGAGGTCATTTAAGACTGGCAAATGACCTATGATTATTGATTTAAGATCAATACGTTAATTGTCCAGTACGCAGTGACCAAATAATTTCTGTTCCTTGTCAGTTAAGTCATGCAAGTGTTCTACAAGCTCTTGTTATAACTAGAATTTCCAAATAACACATAATTATCAATTAGTCGATGATGACCTTTGCTCACATTTACTGTTATTCTCCTTGTTCCGGTAAAAGCAGGGTGTTTTCCATTGATTTGTTTAAAAACGCTTATAATTCAAGAAAGGTTTTGAGCAAAATTAACCAAACCTCACAAAATTTTTAATAAGCACACGAGGTTTGCTCATATATTATTTTATCCACTTTGACATAGTAAAAGGAAAGTTTTACCCATTGATTTTGGTAAAAGAAATGTTGAAAATGCTTATTAATCAAAAGTAGTTTAACTAGAATGACCAAACTTAAGCTAACTGTTCATGCCCATTACCAAAAGCTGTCAACCGCTGCCCACATCAGTCCTCTCAGTGCTTTGATTCATTTATTTCTATTAAACGCCAATTCTTGCAAATCAACTTGACACTTTTGTCAAGGAATGACTATGGTTTACATTTACAATTTCTGGGCCAAAAACGATCGTTATGTTTTGAGATATTCACTTACAATTTCTTCAGTTTGAAAAATCGAGCAAAAATCGAGTTTTGCGTAAATTGTTTTGTTTATGAACAACCTGTGAAAACTTTTATCATCTGATTTAACAGATGTGTCCTTTCAGAACATTTGTGTGAAGTTTCCGGGTTCTACGTTATTCCTGAAAAAAGTATATTAGCTGTTAAATAGGCATGGTCGAAAAATAAAGACTGTCGAAAACGGCCGCTCTGTTTGCAATAGGCAGTCGTTGAAGTCAGCTGTCGGCTTTCACAAGTAAAAAAAATTGTCTTGTAGATATGTTATATGCCCGGTAGTGTCTCGTCTTTATGTATATTTTGTATCTGTCTGTGTTTTGTGCCCCCCATGAGTGGTGGGGGCATATGGATTTGGACTTGGCCGAAGTTCGTGACGCGCCTAGCTGAAAAAGTATTTGATATAAATTGATGAAGCCTTGCATGAGTCTTTATCAAGATATGAACTTGCGCACCTCCTATTTTTCGTCTGGTTCCGTTCCCTGAAATAGTCAAAAATGCACATTTTCACCTTGTGACACGCCTAGCTAAAAAGTATTTGATATAGATTCATGAAACCTTGCATGAGTCTTAATTATGATATGATCTTGCGCACCTCCTATTTTTCATATTGGTATGCCCACTATATTTAGAGGTATGGCCCCTGACATAGGCACATTTTCACCTTGTGACGCGCCTAGCTCAAAAAGTATTTCATAAAAATTGATTAAACATTGCATGAGTCTTTATCATGGTATGAACTTATGCACCTCCTATTTTTTTGTCTGGCTACGCCCCCTATTTTGGAGTTATGGCCCTAAAATAGTAAAAAATCCACAAAAAAATATTTAATATAAGTCTTTATCGTGATATAAACTTGCACACCTCTTATTGTTTGGCAGGCTCCAACCCCTATTTTTAAAGTTATGTCCTCTGAAATAGTAAAAAGAAATGCACATTTTCACATAATTATGTGCCTAGCTCAAAAAGTATTTAATGTAAATTCATGAAATATTGCATGAGTCTTTATCATGATGTGACCATTAACTCTTGCCATTTTTCTTGAGAATCTTTGCGCTTATTACAGAGTTATGGCCCTTGAAATAGCCAAAATAGTGGATTTTTTTTGTTTGTGATGCTAAGAGCTCAAAACTATAGGGCCTAGAATAATGAATCCTTTTCATAAAATGTTTGTTTAGGCTAAACCCCAGTAACACTGCAAACATTTGAATTATTGTCCATTATTTGTGACAAATGTACCAATGGGGGCACACCCTGTGTGCTACAGACACATTGTAGCTGCGATTTCTTTATTCTTTCATTTGTGTAAAATGTGTTTACTTGCAGTCAGTAAACAGTTTGTATATACTTATGTATGGTCCTTATTGCCATGTCGAGTAATTCTGGTTGATTCTATTTTCATTGTCCTTTTGGTTTAAGTTCTAAAATTGTTTAGTTCCTTTCGTCCGTCCGTCCGCCCGCCGACAGTGTCTTGTCTGGGCTCTGATTCTACCTGCATGGACTGAGTTTTAAGCACTGATTTTTAAACTTCAAACATGTGTTACCAATGATACAAGTATTAGTGAGACCCATTCATTAATGACCACCTCCAATAATTGTAATATCGTAAACAAGCAAAGAAGAGTTCCGATCTATCTTGTTATATGTTGATTAAAGCTACATGTGGCTGCCATGATTAACAGTCATGTGACATTTTGCAAAGTTTTGCTTATTTAGATTTGAAACAATCGTTTTCAATCGTTTGCCTCTATACATCAACAACTTGCAGTTTTATACCATGAATAAACTGTTATTTGTTGAAAAGGTATTTATGAATAAAACAAAATAGCAGATTTACATTAAGAGCAATTAAATAATTATGTATGAGCAAATAAGATTATACAGCTATCTAGCATTTGAGATTCATTAAAGATACTGAATTCTTCAAACGAAATGCAAAGGACTGACGACCAGAAGCAATCATTTGCACTTGCAAAACCCGAGGTGAAATTACTTTCTGTAGTAGCCCGGAGGCACCTGTAGTGGTTTTCCTCCACCATCAAAAGCTTGCAAAATGGCAATATATACTATATTAATTAATTATAATTATATATAATGGAACTCGTCCAAATTCACCGTAAATTGCGGCGCTAGCTGTCTGATGGCGAACTTTTAAAATATGCTTTAAAAACTTTACATGTATTCTTTCTATATCAGGTGCTCTATGAAAACCCCATATTTCACATCCATAATTTAAAATTGATGTTATCATAGAATCAAATAACTTAAGTTTATCCTTTGTATCCAAGGATACCGTTTCAAACAATGAATTTAATGGGAAAAAGCTTTCATAGCTTGCTGAGATAGCGACTTTTGCGCCTGGTAAAAACTGCCGTTAGCTGACAAAGTAACGCTTAAATAAGTAAACTTCGTAACTAGGTTAAGCTTATGGTTATCAAAATGTAAATCAATATTTTTAGGCATATTGCCCTTCTTACAAACCATCACAACTGTTTTATCAGTATTTACACTAATACCCCAATTGCTACAGTACAAATGCAAATTATTCAACAATTTTTGTAACCCTTCTTTTGTAGAAGACATCAATACTGTATGGTCAGCAAAAAGAAGTAAAAACAGACGTAATTCATCCACACTAAACGAGTCAATAGATTCGTCACACAAAGGTTGATACATACCATTTATAAAGAATAAGAATAACAAAGGCGACAATGGTTCGCCTTGTTTAATACCTCTTAAACTGTCAAAACTTTCGCTCATTTTTCTGTTAGCCCGCACATATATTTTAACATTTTCATAAATTTTCTGCTCCGCATTGTAATAATTTGTACTGTATTCCATTCCTGTATACTACATCAAACGCATTTCTAAAATCAACGAAGGCACAATATAACTTCTTATTTTCTTGCGAAATTACTTTATCAATTATTGAAGTAAAAAAAAAATACAGTCAATAGTGCTTTATGAAATCCAAACTGGAAGTCACTTAAGATACTGTTTTCCTCCGCCCACTTTCGCAGTCTTGAATCTAGTATTGTTAAGAATTTTTGCAAAAATACTACTTAAAGTAATACCTCTATAGTTAGTGACATTATTTAGATCTCCCTTTTTAGGAACAGGAACAATAACACCCCTAGTCAAGCTCTCGGGATATATAAAAAGAGAAAACATATAGTTAAATAATTTACACAATAGTGGCGAAAAAACTTCTTTACATTCAATAAACATCTCAGGAATTATAACAATCAATACCTCCACTTTTACCACTTTTCAGTATTGAAAATGATTTAAAAACTTCGTCAGATGTAAACATGGTATCAAGTTGCCCAACATCAACATTAACATTTACCTTACTGCTTAATACATTTTCAGCAACATTGTAAATGTATCATCAGCATCATCAGAAAATAAAACACTTTTAAAATGATTAAAAAATTCCTCCACACCAATATTACTACCTTTAGGCTTTTTAGATTTTAATTTCTTTATTTCTTTCCAAAATTTCTGAGGTTGTGTTGAAGCTAAAGTATGAAATTTTATCGTTTGATTAGCTTTAAATTTAGCGCGAGCCTTGCGCTTAGCCCAGCGGTATCTTCGACGTTTTTCAACAAGCAAAGTACCGTTAGTAGGCAATTTACTCTTATTGTAAATTTTATTGATGGAACGGAGCTCACGTCTAGCCGTTTCACATTCTTTTCTATACAACGGACTCTTAAATTTTCGGTTATTGTTAGGCCGTGACACTTTAATTGTCCTGCCGAAAACGCTGTAAGCTTTGTCGTACATTATAGATGAAAACTTTTCGATACTCGTGTTTAAATCAATATCATCAGAAATAATACTGTCAACAATTGTTTCAAGATTTAAAAATTCATTTTCAATCAAACTTTTATATTCATAACTTCTATCAGCATTCCAGACAATCTTATCAATATTTATTTCGTTTTCATTGGACACAGGTAGATTTTTATTTATGCGCAAATTAAGCTGTATCGGTAGATGACTAGAACATGTATATAAATCATGTACAATAAAATCACTGATTACATGAAAAAAATCATAAGACATAAGTACATAATCAATCAAGCTATTTCCGGTAGTTGACATATACGTAAAACTACCAATACCCGCATCGTTCCCAATACGGCCATTGACAATTTTTAAATCGCTACTTAAACAAATATCTAATAACTTATTTCCAGAAGAATTAATTGTTTTGTCCATAGAAAATCTATATGGAATATCATTTGTAAAGTCCACAGACTCATTTTTATCTAAAGTTTAAATGTACTTTTTAAAATTTTGTCTATCTTGTAATATTTCGGACCGATCACCGCATCTTGCGTTCAAGTCCCCTATTACCGACACCTTTCGGTGTTCAAGATATTTTTGAATATATTGTAGTATTATAATAGAAATAAATGAAAAACTTTACCTACCGATTTACAGCTGGGTTACATTTCCAGCTGGGTTACATTTCCAGCGGGCGTCAGGATAGCCGGTTATCCAGTGTGCTTTTGCCCATTTAAAAGTAAAAACTAACGCAGTTAAGAATGATTAAATTACAATGTATATCTCGTACAATGTTACCTTCTTAAAATAATTTTAATACCTATTAACCACATGCTGTAAGGTGCCACAAACTTCTGGAGCGGTTCTCGTTCTAATCAAGGAATCTTAATTAGAGTCAGTAGCACAAGAACTCTCTGGAAGGCAGGCGGAATAGCTATCTGTAGATCGTGTTCTGTCCTCGTCGTCATAAGAGCAATTCGAATTAGTCGGCGAGTTTGGCGCGCAAGGATCCTCAACATGAGGTGTCTCGTTATTTCCTTCCGCTTCAGGTCCACGGCAGGAAATACGTTTATCGATGTTTTAGGTTGAATTCAACATAACTCACAATACTTTATCCCTTGCAATTATGCAACCCCCACCCCCCACCCCTTCGAAGATGGAGGGGTATATTGTTTTGCAGATGTCGGTCGGTCGGTCGGTTGGTATGTAGACCAGTCCGTTTCCGGATGATAACTCAATCTTTGAACGCTTGTGCCTATGATCATGAAAGTTTATAGGGAGGCTGGACATAACTAGCAGATGACCTCTATTGATTTTGACATCAGTAGGTCAAAAGTCAAGGTCACAGTGACCCGGAAAAGTTAAACGGTTTCCGGATGATAACTCGAGAACGCTTGGGCCTAGGATCATGAAGTTGGTCATGACCTGCAGACTACCTTATTGATTTTGTGGTCAGTAGGTCGAAGGTCAAGGACACAGTTACCCAGAATAGTTAAACGGTTTCCGGATGATAACTTGAGAACGCTTGGGCCTAGGATGAAGAAACTTTATATGGAAGTTGGTCATGATCAGCAGATAACCCCTATTGATTCTGGGGTCAGTAGATCAAGGGTCAAGATCACAGTGTCCCAGAACAGTTAAACGGTTTCTAGATGATAACTCAAGACCTCTTGGGCCTAGGATCATGACAGTTGATAGGGAGGTTGATCATGACCAGAAAATAACCCCTATTGACTTTGAGGTCAGTAGTCCAAAAATCACAGTGACTCAGAATAGTTAAACGGTTTCTGGACGATAACGTGAGATTGATTAGGCCTAGGATAACGAAATTTAGTAGGGAGAATGATGACCCCTATTGCTTTTGAGGTCAATAGGTCAAAGGTCAAGGTCACATTGACCCAGAACAGTAGAACTTTTGTGTACAGTGACCAAATAATTTTTGTTCCTTGTGCAATTACTGAATGCATCAAGGGTGGCATTTCGTGTTCTACGAGCGGAGCTCTTGTTTTTAGTTTCACATACAGGCAGCGATGATATTGCTAAGTTGTCCTACACAAAACGATATATCGTATTTGAATTAATGATAAGGGAGTAAATATCTAAGCACATACAAATAAATGAAAATTAATGAGGATATGAACATTACTTTAATTCGTAATCTATCCTTTATTTTCAAGAGTGGCCACCTGTATGAGATTCTAATATTTCATTTGGTATTGTTTTAAAGTAACCTAAGTAAACGATGGCCTTTCGGAATGACACTTTATGTATACTATTTGACGGCAATGGATTGCTGTACCTTTCGGAATGACACTTAATGTATACTATTTGACGGCAATGGATTGCTGTAATTGCCAGTAATACACACAATGCAGTTTTAACACCAGACGGCCATTATTCCTTCCAAATAATAAATATACCCTTTATACGTAATTCGTCAATATAAACATTGGGTAATTGTTATTTATATATCGAATGATGATGTTACGCGATATTTGAGGATTAGATATAATTACGTAATACAAAATGGCGGCTGCTCCTGCTCCCAGCTCCCTCATCCATTACGGCTTATTTAACCAAGCTACCGAATAAATTTTCCATACTACTCTAAACCATTTATCGTTTAAGTTCAATTGGAAATGAAATGTCATGGAAAAATCTTTTATCATAATATAAGCACCTATCAAATATGTTTACAAATCAAATGTTTTTTAAACGTTCTATTATCTTTTATTCTATTATTCTTCACGGAATTTTTCTATAAGTCTCGGTAATAATAACAATTAATAATCAGATGCACATTTAAGTGATAAAGGTTCATGTAGAATCTATAAGGATATCTTTCACAAAATGCAAACAACCAAAATAATATGGAAAGTGCAACATCCTTCTCGCCACCTAGCAGCGGCTTCAGCGGAACTCTATTACAGGTATTGAATGGACTCAATTATCCCAAAGGACCAGAAAATATAACGATACTGAATCCAATCAGAGACAGATTCTTATAGTTATTGATATTGGAGGCAGAGTGAAATAGTTACAAATTACACAAATTTATCAGTTGTTTTCAGAAGCAGAATTTTAATGAAACAGTAGCGTATTTTTCTAAGCATTTTAATACACCTCTGTATATTTTAATTAAATTGCATCCTTATTTTAAGACCAAAAAGCTAATTCTGCTGATAAACCAGCTTACTAGGAAGCACTTTGTGCATTGTGTGTTAATTAACGGTGTAATAATTCAATCCCCTCTGCTGTATATTAGCGATCTATTATATCCAAAAGAGAACTGTTTCACCGAACAGGAAATCCTTGTAATTCAGATAAATAATAGTGTGTTAACATTCTTACTATGCAAAATATAACGAAAAATCGTATTTTTTTTTATTTTTTTTGTTGTGTGTGTGTGTGTTTCCTTCAACAGGCATTGTCCGATTTTAAAAGATACAAGCTATAGACGGGTCATGCTGAATGATATTTTATGTTGTATTGTATAATTTGTATTGTACGAAAAGACATAACTAAGTATATACATAAAAAAAAAATATAAAGATGTGAAGAATCAACTTTTTACAAGACTTAGGTAAAGGGAAATTTGTAAATACACCTAAAATTTAACCCATCATAATGGTATGTACTGCATTACTTCTAGCCATTTTAACCTAATGAACTTAATAAATACTTACATGTTTCAATTTCTTAGAATACATATATCCAGTATGGTATGGCCTTACTTAACTTAATGTATACTTTTCAATTCCAAGTACATTTAGAAAGCTATGTTGCTCAAAATTACTGATTCCATTTTTTATTATTCAACCCATTTTCAAAAAGTCACAAATTAAACATAACTGACAAATTTCAGAAATGTATTTCACATAACAACTAATTTTAACTGTACATGTATACGCAAATATAAATGCGTTACGTTAGAAGAGTTGTAAAATGTACAACTATACATTTTTGAATTTGGGTTCAAGAAAGCACCGCCGCGAGACATGTAATCCGCATTTCTAAATATAATGTTATTGTAATATTATATTTTAAAATCTCTTACAAGAAAACTTTTAAAGCAATTTAAGATGATCAAATACGCCACATTTTAACATCATCACTGTTTTTAATTCTAGTCATAGCAGCCTTCAGCATTTTCTTCTTATCCCTAAAGTTCTCAATTACTAGTCGCACAGGACGATCTCCATTCCCTCCTTATCTTTTCATCAGACCTAGTGGGACTACCCTTCCACTTACATGCCTCAGGTGAGATTCCAAAGATATCCGCGAGTATATCACCAGTCCGCTGTACATCATCCTCCTTCCTTTAAATTGGCGTTTCTTTTACACTCTCTATGAGTTCAAAACACATGAAATTAAGTTTTCTGTCCTAAATGTCTTGTTTCTCTTCAATATATTCCTTAATTTATACATATGTATATTCATCATTTTCTCAAACATTCAATCTGTCCAATATCTCAACCTGATGCTGCTCCATCATCGTCTTGACAATTGCTGGTTGTGGTGTAAGTTGCTTTGTCAGAAATTTTCGAACATTCGAAACAATACAATGCGATTTTGTTGTGATTTTGCAGTAAACAAATGCGACCGGAATTGCTCTCAAAATTCTCTCAATGACCCCTACTTCGCTTTTCATTTAATGTCAATTTTAGAATAATTCCTCATAATAAGGTAAGGATTTGTACTCTGAAATGGGTCTAAACAATTGTAAAAGCTCAGTAAAAAGTGTTTCTTTTATTGACAGAAAATAGCATTTAGCTCCGTGTAACCTGGTATATATCCCTTTTCTCTTTTACAAACTTTTAGAAACATCTCTAGGTTACATCACACTAAATAGCTGTTCTTCTATATTCTATATAAAATTGACATATTTCCAATCAATGGCTTCAGTAAACATCAGGACCAATTTTAAATGTAACTTACATTTTCTTGAAGAATATTGTCAGTACTGAATACAAATCAAAAGAAAAGGTGGGGGCGGCGTCATGTTTGATGCAAGAAAAATATTTTCAGTCAAACAAACAAACTGCAAAATCAAATTGTAGTGGTGGTGTATGATCTAGGTATTTATGATAAACTCTGTGATCATGTTATCATTTCTCAATGAAAATACTACCTACATGTCAAGATAGATTTGTTATGTGATTTCAGCGAGTAAATTGCAAAGAAAATTAGGAAAATAGCTCTGCAGAGCAAAACAACTGAGGACTATTTGAATCCGCCATTATGCGAATACCTGGTTTTTTCGCGCCATTTTCCTATTTAATGTCTGTATGCCTCTAGACACAAAAATCAATCACAGCCTTGAGACGTCTGGTGGTGACGGGTTTTGGTAGATTTATTTTCTGTTAAATGGCAACTGTTGTGTACCTCAATGCCATTCCTCAATAGCTAGGATAAGCAAACCGCATATGAATTTACATTTTGTCTATTAAAATATGTACACTTGTACAAAATGCAACTGATGCTCCCTGAAATATGTGTTATTACATATTGAAAGAACAAAAGTGTAATTCACTGACAATGATGGCGCTATAGTTTATGAAAAATGAGACATATGTTTCCTCTTTGGGAGTCATAACCAAGACAGCAAACAGTTTACATTCAAATCAAAAAGAAAACTGTGAAATATTAGTATTCAGCACCTTTTCCTTATAAATATTTCACTTATAAATTGCGTTGTTAATAATATCCCTGATCTATTGGTTACATTCTATTGGTAACAAAGCAAATGACAAACTATAAATATACATGTATGAGAAACAAATACAAATGTACGTGCCTCAAATCTAAGATGAACTCTGCTGACCTTACATGAAGTTATCTAAATTGCCAGCTGGAAATCTGTAACGTAAGCATGGGCTGGAATTCCTTATCATTTATAGATCTTATATAATCTAAATGATGGCCTTATTATAGTAAAGAAACCAGCGTGGGAGCCTAATGGCGGACAGGTTTTTGAATACTAAATTTTTCACTTGGCATGGCCACCAAAGTCTAACTGTTTAAATTCCATTGTGGATTTATTTTTGATATTTTGGGAGAAAAAAATGGGAGAGGAGGTTGTATTTGGTGAAGTGAAATTCAAGTATTTAGTATGAGCATTACTTCCAGGTCACAGCAGAGTGATTTTGATGTGATTTTACAGTAGGCAAATGTGACAAAAGAGATCTCTCTTAGAAGATACTTGACCCGTACTTTTCTCTTTATGTTAGTTTTATACACAGGCACGGGTCCAGTGTATATTTTTGTTTGATATAAAAAATATGTTTTTTTCACACAAATATACTTTATATTTGTTAGTCAAATGAAAAAAAATCGATGACAAAAAATCCGGTCACAGTATCATATACATTGAAAAGGTGAACTATGCGAGCGTAACGCTATGGGAAGCTACTCGGCAAACTTGTAGAACATTTCAAAATCGGAGCGCATGGTTGCACCTTCGAAACATTTAAAGCCTCCCATAAATACTAAACTGACCCCATAAATTGCTTTGAAATACACAGTACAAGTCCCTAGGAGCGAAATATTTCAAATATCCCCGGCAATTTCAGCTGCCAAACGAAGTGATAAAAACAAGGAACACGTCCGCTACCCGGAATGAAATCACCGGGGTTAACTGAAATATTCCGCTCGTAGAGACTTGTACTGTGTTTTTCAAACCAATTTATGGGGTCAGTTTAGTATTTATGGAAGGCTTTAAATGTTTCGAAGGTGCAATCATGCAGGTAGCGGCTGCAAGTGTATAAACTCCGATTTTGAAATGTTCTACAAGTTTGCCGAGTAGCTTCCCATAGCGTTACGCTCGCATAGTTCACCTTTTCAATGTATATGATACTGTGACCGGATTTTTTGTCATCGAGTTTTTTTTCATTTGACTAACATATAAAAGGTTAATTGTGTGAAAAAAAAAAGATTTTTATACTAAACAGAAAATAAACACTGGACCCGTGCCTGTGGTTTTATAATTACTCTTTAAAATGAGGTAAGGATTTGTTCTCTGAAATGGGTCCAGCTATGTTTGGTAGCTCTTTAAAAAATGTCAGTTTTGTATAGAATATATAGGGAATACTATTTAGCGTAGTGTGACCTGGTCAGTATGAATGGATACAGGTTAAATTAGAACTGCTTGATCATTGATTATTCATCCGTAATGTTCATGAATGGGACTATTTTGTGTAGCACATGGACATCGTTTTGATGTGATTAGAAATAAAATAAAGATGCTATACGATTGTCAGAGATACGCTTTTAACTTTGGTAGCGTGGTAAACCCGCCACCGATAAAACCAATAATCCAATATGACTTCTACTGGACGAATTCGTCGATTTTCGTACTAATTTTTGTTTGTTGTAGTACCACGGGGACAAAATCAGTATACTTTGCGAACAGCATGGATCCAGACCAGCATGCGCATCCGCGCAGTCTAGTCAGGATCCATGCCATGTAAACAGGCCTGGGGATTGACAAAGAAACACGAGATATCTTCCAGATTTGAATTGGTTTTACTATGTATGACGTGCTTAGGTATTTACATTATGCAAGTCTTGGTATCTACATGCATATGTACCACCTCTCCTGTCCTACTCGGCATGAGGATCGAACCATTTAAGGTATCTGCCACCTCTCCATGTAAACAGGTCTGAGAATTGACAAAGCAACATGAAATAGCTTTCAGTATTGAATTAGTTTACTATGTATGATGCACCAAGAATTGGCATGCAAGTTTTGGTATTTACATGCATTTGTACGACCTCTCCTGTCCCACTTGGCATGAGGATCATTGTAACCATTTAAGGTATTCGCCAACTCTCCATGTAAAAAGGCCTGAAGATTTACAAAGAAACATGAGATAGCTTTCACACTAGAATGAGTTTATAATATGACCTTAGTATTGACATGCAAGTCTACATGCACGATTAAAAGTAAATCTGTAGTATGTATTCACACAAAGTTTTGTCAGCAGATGAGTATCGACATCTATATTTTTTCAGTAAATAACAGGTATCATTACTTATTCATTAGGAAATCTATTACCGGACGGTTAGAAAATCCTTGAGGATTTGCTAGCCGTCTGGTAAAGGGATCTCAGATCGGCTAGATCTCAGACTAGGCATTCGGTAATCCGGACGGCTAGACACATCTTTGTGTTAATTTTATTAATTCAATCAGGTTTTCTGAAAATTTATTTGCATAAGTACGCAGCTTATCTGAAGCTCTGATTTAATACTTATATAGCTAAAAATATAAATATAATCTGAAAAGTAGGTCCCTCGGAAGCACTGAGAACAAAACAAACAGTGAAAATTGCAGACTCAGTTTGACTGAGTCTGTTCACGAGCAGTTATGGAAAATGCAACACTGCCCACGCCCCCTAGCACCGGCTTAAGCAGTATTCAATCTTCAAATCTGAACGAGTTGAAATCGATGATCCCGAAGGACCATAAAATATAACACTGAGATGAAGTCGGGGCGACTTTTTATGGCCGCCGCACAGCACCTAACACCCGCTGTTGTGCTGTAAATATAATCTGAAAGGTAGATCCCGTGGAAGCACTGAAATACTTTGAAACAAAAATTAAATAGTCAATGCTGAATATTATATGGAAAGTTTCTTGTTTAACAGAAGTGGGTGGGGTACGGCGGCAATTTGCATTCGTTTTTTTTCTTTACAGAAACTAGACTTTATGGTTTTTACTGAACAAATTTCATGTTCCTGTTAACGAACGCATATATAGGCTATTTGATCTGCAACAAAATCTTGACTTGGCCCAAATCTTGGGATAACTTTGCGCAAAAATGAATGTGCTGGGGTTCGTTTTGAGGAGGCTGCGCTTTTGGTGCGTGGCATTCCCTGTTTGATATTTTTCTTTGTTTTTATCAAGATAGATCTATATTAATTTAAAAGTACTTACCTCAGTCTTACGTAAAACCAGATATATCGATAGTTAAATGAAAGGAGATTTTATTCAGTTGTTCTAATGTGTAACAGTATCACCGAAAGACACCAAAAATACTAACGGACTTTGTAAACATTAATTTGTATCACTTCACTTCGGCGCGCATGCAGATATTCAGGTGTCAGTATATCCGAATCAACGTTTCTTTTTAAGAAGGAGATACTCAAAGTAAATTTACGAAAAAATATTTAAGTTCAATGATATTACAGTATATTCGACAACTTAAATTGAGATAAACGAAATTATAATGGCAAAATATAGATTCGAACCTATCGCTATGAAGTCAGCTTTACAGAAGGAAATACTACTACAATAACAACAAAATATTGACACTAAATAACCTAATCAGAAGTTTGAAGTTCAGGTCATCAGTATTTCTGATGTACCCTCATAAATACATAATTTGCTTAAGCATAGGTCCCCCTAGGTATGATCGGGTCGGGGGGGGGGGGGGGGGGGGGGGGGGACATATTATCCTTCTAAAACTTGACAGTCGCAGTAATATTTGGGAACTTGTACAGTATATTTCTCCTTTGAGCTGAGCTGCTCTTCTAGAAGAAGCTCAATTCTATCCATAAATTTAAACATCATTCAGTCAATAAATTTAATTAAAGATTTGGTGTATTCATGAGCTGAATTACAATTTAGTCAAAACTGCTGGGTTAAACTTAGAGTGCATAAGAAGGTTTTTTTGTGATTTTCTGTCAATATTGACGACTTTGAATTTTTGGAAAATGTGAAAAAAATAAAGTGATCCATCTGTATGAAACTCTATGTTTTTAATCTACATGCTTAATGTAATGAGTGAAAAATTTCATTTTAACTTGCAGTTATGATTTAAATTGTAATTTTAACAGATCTCATACAACCAGTTTATAAATTTATACTGAAAAATCTTCAGATTTATGGATTGTACATATATTTACAGAATGTCCATAAAAAAGAGAAAATTCTAGACCTGCATACAGCATATGCTGTAGAAATTACCTATATAATTGGCAATGTTTTGCGGCAGAAGGGGAGTGGTGGTGTTGGAGACAAGATGTAGGAGACGTGGGTTTGAACCCTACTAATGGGTCATGACAGTTAACGTCCTCATTAAACGCCATTCCTAAGTTTTCCCAGATTCGGACTCGAAGCTTCATTCTTCACAACTGAGCTAAAAAATTAGTATATAAGGGAGTAGCAAAGCAGTTCTCGTATGAGGCAGTTGACAGTTGCTGAGCAGGCGATCTCGGTAGCTCCATAAGTAGGCAGGCTTTTCTAGGCAACTGTCAGTTTTGAATATACTTTCATAACTACACTTTCACTGAAAATTGGAAACATTGTAAAAACGTTAATATAACGTTACCTTAACAACGTTGTGATTCAAACTTATGTAAAACGTTGTGACAACGTTACTTAACAACAATGTGACAACGTTACAGCACTGTTACGTACACATCGTTGTAGCCCAACGTTTGCACAACGTTGTACTAGCGTTATAGATTTTACAAGATTCAGATAAAAACTCAGTGTGTCTTTTTATAGGGTCTTTTCAGTACATTCACACATTGCTTGCATAGGACTTTCTCCTATACATTTCAAATCACTATCTTGAATAGTTCTCAACGTTGTTACAACGTTGTGTAAAATAACACAACTAACATACAACTAAAACACAACGTTGTCTTAACGTTGTGTGTTTG
Source organism: Mercenaria mercenaria (assembly GCF_021730395.1). NCBI lineage: Eukaryota > Metazoa > Mollusca > Bivalvia > Venerida > Veneridae > Mercenaria > Mercenaria mercenaria. The sequence goes on along the minus strand of NW_026462932.1, from coordinate 27,475 downwards.
CGGGGTAATTAACAGCTTTGGTCATTATCTGACTGGACATATATATTAATCTTTATTTACCTCTCATTCATGTACAATATCACAGTAAAAAATACATTTCAATACATAAATAGAATTAGTACATGACCGTTTAAATTTGAACTATAAGAGACTATCAAAAATTAGAACATTATCAATTTATACATAACACATAGTAATAGATACATTAATTTAATAAATGCACGTATAACAAGAGTTGTCCGTAAGACAGCGCGCTCGACCTTTCTCCGTGCTCGACTCTTAATTAGAGCTTTGCCAGTAAAAAAAACTTTAAGCAAATGTGACAAGAGCAATCTTTCTTAGAAGATAATGGCCCTACTTTTCTCCTCATTTTATGTCAGTTTTATCATAACTCTTTAAAATGAAGTAAGGATTTGTTCTCTGAAATGGGTCTAGCTATGTTTGGTAGCTCTTTAAAAATGTCAGTTTTATATTATGGTCTTATATGTACCAATGTATATATTTAGGACAGGCTGTAAACAATTGTTCTATCTCCTTTTCATTATAAATGGACTGTTTTAAACTTTTAAATGACACTGTCTTAGTAGTTATATGTCTAATCCCTAGATTTTAGATAGTTAATATAGAATTTTAATTAGTGGTAATACTAGTAAAAGTAAATATGAGTATGTTTTAAAAATTTTGTCTGGCTTTTCATAGTAGAAATCAATTTTATCTCAGTCTCTTATAATTCATACATGAATGACATTGTACATTGTATTATTGTTTCTATAACCTATGTTGTATATTGATGTACTGTACAGTGAAGAGACTATAATAAATAAATAAATAAATAAATAAATAGAATATATTTTCTGATATTCTCAGGGGCCTAAGGGGTTGTTTTATTTCCATTAACAGATTAACCCTTTCATAAACAGTATTTTAGTGTAATTTTGTAGAACATTCACTTGTCTCTTTCAGATGGTGCCATGAAAAGTTACAGAAATCATCCATATAAATTGTTTTGATGCAGTATTTGATAGAACCCGCAACATTAGATATAGATCGAAAAGTTTCTTGTATACCCGTGGCTTTAAATTTGATTCTCCAGTACAAACAACTTGTAGAATTTAAAGCATTTAAATTACAATCAATGCAATAAATTAAAAAGATATATTCTGTAGTAAATACATGTAGAAATATGACAGTTGATAACATGGTGAATAATTCATTGCAATTTTGCTTATCCCACCAGAAAAAAATAAGGATTTATTTTTAAATTTAGTACAATGCAGGAATTTTTATCCGTTTGCGTTCAGATCACTTGAAATTTTCAGTGTTTGTGTTTCGTTCAATGCATGTACAGAAAATAACAAATTCTGTACGACAACTTTAAGGCAAAAAAATAAGGCGAGAATAATGAGAAACCCTGAGAATGCGAGGAAAGGGGATGTAGGCTGATCACAACCAAAACAAAGTAGTCCAAATATAAACAGTGCTAATCTTTTTCCTTTCCGAGTGCCTTTTCTCAATAGCAACGTAAGTCTTTAACTTTACTCTACCGCGTTTCAGTATGTATCACTTTGCATTCTATTGAAATCTGCATGTTTCTATCGCATGCTAAGTAAAAATGGCGGCGTAAGAATTTAATGTCTCGAAGAGAGAAATTAAAAGAAGCGAAAAGGAGTAAATTCAGCCGGTTGTATTTAACGAACTGTAGTTTTCTTATATAAACGTTAATACCCCCTTTTCCTTTTTTTTTAAGTAGCGATATAGTTATTTATGGGAATATAAATCTCAAAAAAACTGATATGCTAGAAAATGTCGAAAAACCGTTAAAAATAAGTGCATTTTATATGAAATAAAGAACAGTCGGATTTAATGGTGTTCAGCCTATAAGGGGTTAATGCGTGTTTTTTTCTTTTCATTTTTTTTTTTTTTTTTTTTTTTTTTTTTTTGCCAAACTCCTCGAAAATCAATGAAAAGGCCATAAATCTGTTCTGCATGATGTAAAATAGTGACAAATGACTGGAATTTAGACCCAATACTCGACCAATTTTAAAAGTAGTCCTATTTTGATCGATTTTAGGACCTAGTAAATGTCTTTTCTCACATTTTAGCACTGCAATTAGATGCTATTGAAATTAGCGTTTTTTTTATTGAAAATGACAAACATCTTAACGATTAAATGTATCAAAATTTCAGAAATAATGTAATAAAATTTGAGATATTTCTTGCACAGGGCTAAATTTCATGTAATTTTAAAGGGGTGACCTGTAATAAATGGTCATTTTTCTAGAGTTTCTCAATATTTTGCAACGAAACTAAGCCGATCATTGTGAAATATATGTACCTCGAGAATGAATGCAAATTCGTGAAAAAAAAATCAAACAAAAATATTTCTTATAGGCTGATCACAACCAAAACAAATGTAAACCTCTGCAGGTCACAAGTAGTCCAAATATAAATAGTGCTACTGTAATGTTTTTCTTTTCCTAGTGCCTTTTCTCAATAGCAACGTACTTACTTTTACTCTACCGCGTTTCAGTATGTATCACTTTAATTGCATTCTATTGAAATCAACATATGTTCCTATCGCATGCTAGGTAAAAATGGCGGCATAAGATTTGTTGAAAAGAGAAATTTGAAAGTACCGAAAAGGAGAAAATTCAGCGGGTTGTATTTAACGAAATATAGTTTTCTTAGAGGGGGGATAGTCACCTTATTTTATTTATATTATTTTTTCTTTATGAGGATGTAAAAATATCTTTCTTTTTTTTTACTGATTTTGTTCTAAGTGAGCTTTTTATTATTCTACATGAAAAAATTATTATATTTTGACATGGTTACTAACAGTTCATTGGATAATTATGTCTATATCCTTTATTCTATTTATCTATATTTTTAGTTAGACATTGTGAAAATATTCTTAAATCATCTTTGATGATGATTGATGTTTTAATCAAAGGAGTACATATTATCTAATTATCAGCTTATTATTGGATAACCTGGATGTCCTTTATCTTTAGGCATTACTGAAATTATCAAGGTTCAAGGTTTATTCGGCATTATACATGCCTTTGGCCATTAACAAATATAAAAAAACAATACGGGTATAAATATATAGTGCATAGGTTACATATTTTACATAGTCTGTTACTTCTTTCTATATTATTATATCTACCCATCTCAATTTCCAGCTGATGTGAACTTAATATCATGCAAGTAAACTTTTTTCGTAAATCAGTATTTGAAATTAGCAATCCAAGAATATCGCTACATCTTTTATGACGTTTTTGATATTTAAAAAAATGAAGTTAAATTATACTTTTTCATTTTACTTTATTTTTGAAAGCTTTAGCCAAATTCAGCCAAAAGACTCAAAAAGAGATTTTTAAATAATTATTTTAACTGTGCCATTGGTTAACTGTATTCATTATTTTAACAAATGTAGATATTTTCAGGATACAAATATCGCATAAGATATCAATTTACATACAAGCTCTACGGCTTTACAAAGACTACATTTACATATTAAGACGTGAACCTACTTTTACAATATTTCCATATGACTGGCTGAAAAGGATATTTTCAGGATACAAATATCGCATAAGATATCAATTTACATACAAGCTCTACGGCTTTACAAAGACTACATTTACATATTAAGACGTGAAACTACTTTTACAATATTTTCATATGACTGGCTGAAAAAGAAGATAAATTGGTTCATGCCATGTGTCAATTAAATCGAATTCAGCATACATGTCTAGAACCTTTTCTCTTGCCCTTGGGTTATTAATATTTACATAATTTTTAGTATCTTTGTCTTGGTTTAAGGTATTGGACCCCTAATAGCAATGTTTAAAAAATGGCATTTGCTTGGTATATTCTTAATGTTGACCATGTTTTACACTGTGTTGCAAATTTTAAACAACTTTTACCGTGCCGTTTTTTGTAAATTTTGTATAATTTATGGTATTTCCTCATGCTCAAGAAGAGACAAAATTCAATGTGATAGCCACTATCTAAAACGTTTGCAGAGAATTCATTACAGCATTTAATTTGATAAAAGAAACATCAAACTATTGTTAAACAATTATAAAACACAAAATAAAACTGTAAAATACATTTTTTTCTAGGGTGCCTCAAGTAAACAGATTTAATGAGACAGAATTCTAACTCCAACATTGAAAAATTAAGGTCGAATCCTGTGGGTCTGTTTTGAATTTTGCTCATTTCATTCAAAAATAACCTTGGGGCAATAATAAAACCTACCTGCATTTCTTCTACAATATGTAATCTAAAGAATGAAGGCAAAATAGAGAACTTTTACCGCACGTAACTCAATATTTTTAAAGATGTCTAACTCTACCCCTCCTGATTCAGAGGTAAATTCACATTGAACAGCAAAAAATCGCTTATAAAATGAAAATTTTCCACTTTTGTACAATATATCCATAATTAGTCTTGAAAGAAGTAAAAACTTACTAGAAAAAAGGAAAACATTGAGAAAAAAAATTTGGTCCCAGTGGGGTTTGAACCTACGCCCTCCTGAAAATTGCAGTCAAAGTAGGTTTATGGTAGGAATTAAATACTCTTCATAAAGGAGATACTCTATTACGGGTCCAATACCTTAATGCAAGGTTAAAAAGGTTTTTTTCACCCACAAAAGCTTCATGAAAATCATTCTTATAATACAGGTAATATACAGCTATACTATAAGTTTTCAGGTGGACAATTTAGGCCCTTCCTGAATAAATGTGTTTTTAAAACTTCATCTGCAAACTTATTCAGTCTGTCTCTTTTCAGCATAGTTTCAAAAATATAGATGAAGAACTATCAAACACTGTAGAACAAAAAAATGTGATTGAAATTTAACTACATACACTGATTTCTGTACATATTGCTACATTAATTCATTAAAATGTTAAGACATTACACACATTGTCTTGGCCTAATATATGTCACTGTTAATTTGTAACTAGATACTTGTTAATTCTCATTTTCTTCATGCAAAGCATGTATAACTACCATCATGGAAATACAAAAGAATACAGTTATTTTGTGGTGCCTCTTTAAGAAAATTAAGCACATCTTTCCTTTCATCTTTACCCGCTAACCCCTGACAATTAGAAGTTGCAATAGTTATATTCTCAGCCATTGTCATATAGTGAGAGGGTATGGGTGTATGTATGCCTTTAAATATGATAATACTTTGCGCAGGTATATTGTCATCATTAATAAAATCCGTAATACAATCCGTAATATAGCTTAGTGGATTCTCGACAGACAAAGGGTAATTATTCACAAAAAAAGCTACAAAAAAATACATTAAAAAATGTAAAACAACAAAAACTGACATAAAAATCACGAAGGTACTTTCGGGTTTCTACTAAATGACCGGAAAACGTTAGGTTATATTTAGCTATATACTACCAGTGGGACTTCAAACCTTTTAAACTTTCCTTGCAGCTGAACACAAAACCTAAAATACATATTAATTAAGGGATTCTTACAAACAAATCATTGTTCCTTTGATTTCTCAATTTGATTGAAAGGTGTTGATTACCAGAATCGCGTAATGTCATTATTGCAATAAACAAATTTAATCAAAACGGTAACCAGTCAATCTTTCACACCTCTTGATTGAATTACCAGATGTAAAACAATCATCAAAGCTGACATTGATCAATCAATTATGATATTGTTGTTGTTACATTTTAATTGTGTTCTATATGTGTTAGGATTATGATATCTATAAACAATATAACAATTTGTCCATGTATAATGACAATTATCAGTATTACTAACTTTGTGTGATACCTTTGATGAAGCACTTGTTGGAAATTGTGATAAACCAAAATTAGATCATGCCAATCAACTTCTTGTTGTAAGGAATTTATCAAAACCTGTATTGTAAGGGTATAGTACTTTTTATCCAGAGAAAGCACTATATTACTCCATGCTTTTTGGAATGAAAGCAAACCAACACAATATGTCATGTTACATCCTTAATAAATTTCATGGTGAATCCTAATGACCTTTCAACTTGTAAAATTGTACTGATATTTCATCGGTTTTTTAATTCATATTTGAAGCTTCGTTTTTTATCAAGTTTGTCATATTAATGTTTAAAGTGGCATTATTGGCTTTTATTAACATAACTGTCATCTTTTCAGTTTTCCCAAATTAAGATATTTTTATTGTAGCACATCAGGGAACTCGGAAAACATGAAAGAACATTATGGTTAGATTATCTCTCATGTAATTAGATATTCGATCCTATTTTTATTCAGGTATAATAATATATAAACTACTTGCATAAAAAATAGAAAGAATGTAATATAATTATGTATATAAAACACTAATGAAAATTCTATAAATGATACTTTAATGCTTTACAGCACTAGCTAGCTATTATCCAAAGTAGTACAACTTCAAATAGAAATAAACATTATTTTGACGATCAGACAACCTTATTAAATGTAAATATTTCTCACTGATTTTTATATATGTCGTAGCTTAAAGGTTTCTCTATAGATAAATACAAAAAATTAACTTAAATTGCTTTAAGTGTATTTAAGTTCTAAACACTTTTATGATTTCCGCGTTTTCGAAAATGCCACATTTTCACAAAGAAAAATACGCTATTTTTACGATCAGATTACCTTATTAAATGTAAATATTTTCTATTTCTTTTTATATACATCTTTGCATACTCTAGGTTCCTCTATAGATACCGTTAACAAATAAATTAATTGCTTTAAAATAATTAAGTGTTCTAAGCCATGGCCACTTATCCAAAATGCTACTACTTCACATAAAAAATCCTTATTTTGGGTACCAAATTAATGCATCAAATTTAAGTTTTTCTATTTATTTTTAAATATACAGTATTGGAGTACAGAATTTTTCCATATTAAATAAACTTTACAACCCTTTAAACATATTATAATATGGAGGGAGGGGGTGACTGTCACCCTTACATGATATTGTGGGGGGGGGGGGAATTGTCTGGGAGTGAATTGTCTTGTGGGGGGATGGGGTTGTCTTGAGGGGGAATCGTCTTGGTGTGGGGAATAGTCTGACACCCATATAGTTCTTTATGGTAATATAGATTTGTGAAAATCTGATATGCTTGAAAATGTCGAAAAACCTTTATAAAGAAAGTGCATTTTATATGAAATAAATAACAGTCGGATTTAGTGGTGTTCAGCATGTAGGGAATACTATTTAGTGGTGTATGACCTGTTGTAAAATTAGTTGTCACTGACCTTGATCGCTGTCAAATGTGCGCTTTAGGTTATAAACCTGGAAACGAAAACGAAAATGAAACTAGAATATTTCGTCAATTTTTATAAAATTTTACGTAGATGTATGAATTATATAAATGTGTGATTCACTTTCAATTAGAATGGAGTTTAGACTACGTAAGTCCTAGTGTACACGTACATAATTTCTCCTAAACAGTCTGATCGGGATCCCGACTAATTTATCATTATGAATTTTCAGGAAATGGTATCTTTGAAATTGAAGTGCAACCAATAAAAATGTGGGGTATAAATTCCTAAAAGAAAGAGATACAGGTTGGAAATTTCACGTCAGGGATAAGTATTTGAAACAGCAAGTTTGTATGAGTGGCTAGGGGCCCGGTAAGCAGACCTCTAAACCCAAAGGTAAAGGTAAAGGTAAATTGAGCCGTGCCATGAGAAAACCAACATAGTGGCTTTGCGACCAGCATGGATCCAGACCAGCCTGCGCATCCGCGCGGTCTGGTCAGGATCCATGCTGTTCGCTAACTGTTTCTCCAATTCCAATAGGCTTTAAAAGCGAACAGCGTGGAGCCTGACCAGACTGTGCGGATGCGCAGGCTGGTCTGGATCCATGCTGGTCGCAAACCCACTATGTTGATTTTCTCATGGCACGGCTCAATTTTATTTAGGGTCGCTTTGTGAAACAATTAACATAAGCTCTGCAGAGCTTTTGATCGACCCTATTTTAAGAACAGTTAAAACCAATTATACCTTACCCCCCAGCAATTTGCCGGTATCCATTTACAGCTGGATCGACTGAGGCAATCATGATAAAGTGCCTTGCCCAAGGACACACCACAGTGGGAGTAGCCAGGATTCGAACCAGGGGTCTTCACTTCCGTAGGAAAGCGTCTTAGCCCACTCGACCACTGCGTCCACAAGGGCTACAGGTCTGGTAATCAATATGAATGTTACGCGCATTTGGTAAAACGCGCAGCGCAAATAACCAATTGGTTATTTGCCCAACGATTTGGAAATCGGGCAACCTTATTTACATTGGTTATATGCGCAGGGTAACTGTCTTGCGCATTTGGTAAATGAGTCTGCGCTTTTAACATATGGATGATATCTCCCGATAAAATTGAATCTCGTAAGAGGGCTAGACTTGTTGGCCTACATAAAATTGTTTGATCTTAAAACTGACGGTGATCAGGCACGCGTAAAGGTGTGAATTGACTTGGTCGCTGTGCTTAATTTGTAAAGAACAAGAAATACATAGATCTATTTTTTAAAAAGTAAATCAGCGTGTAATTTCAATGAGATGCTCACGTCCCTGGTAGTTTACGGACTATAAATTTCTGTTGAAGACGGTATTAAGAGCCATTAGTCATAGGTGTTAGAAAACTTTAAAATAACACCAAATATCCAAAGTATATTTTATAAGAAAAGTTTTTTTTTTTGTTTTTTTTACTTTTTAACGCCGTAGCCTGTGCGGAATGTCGATCCAGCCCTAATAGCAAATCCTGAAATGTCGCCGATATTTCGAATAAATATCATTTATTACAAATCAGATCGTATTGATATTTTTAAATGTTTTAAAGTATAAAAGAGTAATTTTCGCATTTTTGTTGCTGCTCAAGATGTGTGTCCTGCGCTAATAGAAAATCTGGAAATTACTCTGATAACTTGAATATCTGCCTTAAACCATGTTAACTTTCACATTGTTTAACAATTACAGACTAAAATTGTAAATCTTGGTTTTAAAAATATATGTCATAAATTTGTTTCAACATCAGTAAATTCATAGCAGTCGGTGATCAGGTTTCAATATCTACAATATCATACAACATGCAATAAAACTCAAACATGCGTGAAGGTGTGGTTTCCTTTGGATAGCACACATCGTCCTCTCTATTTTTTATAACTAAAGTCTTTTTACTTCATTTGATCTCACACAGTCATTTTTTACCGGATATTGAACATAAAGAAGACGTACATAAAAGAATTGAAATGCCACACACTTAGCACATTTCACCATATCGCTTTTATAACATTGAAAAAGCGCAATTCTTTTTACCAACGTGAGCATATCTCTTGACATGGCTATGATTAAAAATAAAATAAAAATAAGCAGAATTAAAAGACAATTCGTACAGATCTTTAATACTTTATTCTTTTTTTTATGTTTTATAGTGAAATAGATAAAATAACTTGTTATTTTCGTCAAAATGTAAACGAAATTTTACATTTTGTAGCTGCGCAAGATAAATAGTACGTTTTAATGAATGAAATGTATTTGAAATATCAGTGTCATTTCAAACTTTGCTATTAGCGCAGGACTGACCTCCCGCGCAAGTTACAGATGTAACATTATAGATCTCAGATTTGCAAAAAGACTATAATTTTAGTCTGTAATCGTAAATCAAAGTAAAAGTTAATCTGATTTGTAAAGGATATTCAAGTTATCGGAGTAAATTCCAGATTTTCTTTTAGCACAGGGAAACGAACACATATCTTACGCAGCTACAAAATGTAAAATTTTGTTTACGTTTTGATGAGAATTACTCTTTAATCTATCGATTTTGTACTATTTTAAAAAAAAAACAAAAAAAACAAAATAATAATATCAATTAGATTTGTAAGAATTTTCTTCTAATTCTGTCACTTATTTTATTTAATCTGTTATCTTAGCCATGTTGAGATATATACTCCCGTTGGTAAAAAGAATATTATTGTGAAATTTCAAGGTATTTCAATATAATAAAAATGATATTTTGCTAAGTGTGTGCTCTGGTGAAGTAGAAAGTTATAAAAATAGCCTAAAACATACCAGAGGACGACGTGTGCAAGTTGGAGGAAATCACACCTTCACGCATGTTTGAGTTTTATTGCATCTTGATCAGATCGGAGGTATTGAAACCTGGTGACCGACTGCTGTGAATTTACTGATATAGAAACAAATTTATGACACATAATATAAGTACCAAGGTATTCAGCATTTGACATTTATATTTATTAATAAATTGACCAACTGCATAATTTATCAAACATAAAATGCAAATTACTGATATATAAAGTTACATTTGTTATTTGCGCTGCGCATTTGGTAAATCGCGCAGGTTAAGTTTATCCCGCGCAACGATTAGTAAATTGTTGCGCATATAACCAACGTACAAAAATTTGTTATATGCGCTGCGCGTTTGGTAAATAGCTCAGATTGGTTATTTGCGCTCAACATGAACACTGAGAGTTGCAACAAAAGTTTGGTCTCGTATTTCTTTCATTTTTTAAGGTTTAGATAATTATATGGTAAGAGGTAGATTCTAGGTTATCACTCTTCTGTAAGATTCATCATGATCTGGTTGCTATCCCAGTCGTAGATTACCTGACCTCAATGACCCGTTGTGTCCGCTATGGCCATTCCCTAAGTTATAGGTTAATTACTGCAACCACTGACTATTACAAGTTCTCTTATTTTCCAAGAACAGTGTACTAATAATAACTACTATTGGAACCAACTTCCCACAAGTGTCGCCCACCTCCCAACCCTAGAGCAGTTCAGTGCTGCAGTTTGCAGCCTTGAGCATGTCTCGCCCTAGTTATCCTGCAAACTCATGTTTTGACCTTTTTATATCACAAAATTATTTTTAGTTTCTTCCACTCTAAATTTTTATCACTATATTCTTTCTATTTTTGATTTTGACGCGCAAAACATCTACGTTCCCACAAGGGGTTTGACGTCAACGGCAAATAGATAGATAAGGGCATTTCCCAGCGGGCACAACAACGTTGAAACAACGTCAGACTTTAACGTTGAAACGTTGAAATATAGTTGGATTTGAAAGGTGAAATGACGTTGAAATTTCAACGTTGAAACAACGTCAGGATTTCAACCATATTTCAACGTTGAAATATGGGTGAAATCTGACGGTTGGTGATTGAAATATGGTTGAAATCCCGACGGTTTTTCAAATTTGAAATATGACGTATCTTAAAAGACATTTTTTGTGATGCATTATAATGATGTCTTTATGACAAGAAAAAATAAGGCATTAATGTCTTTTAAATCTGAATTCCAACCATAATCCAACGAATATAAAAGAACTGGTATTTTAGGCATTATTTTAATGCTCAGGTGAGTTTTTCTGATCGCTCGATGTCCGGCGTCTGTCGTCTGTCGTCCGTCAACATTTAGCTTGTGTATGCGATAGAGGCTGTATTTTTCATTTTATCTTCATGAATTTTGGTCAGAATGATTACCTTGATGAAATCTAGGTCGAGTTCCAAAATGGGTCATCTGGGGTCAAAAACTAGGTCACTAGGTCAAATCAAGGAAAAACCTTGTGTATGCGATAGAGGCTGTATTTTTCAATTGATCTTCATGAAATTTTGTCAGAATGTTTACCTTGATGAAGTCAAGGCCAAATTCGAAAATGGGTCAACAGGGGTCAAAAACTAGGTCACTAGGTCAAATCAAGGAAAAACCTTGTGTATGCAATAGAGGCTGTATTTTTCATTTTAACTTCATGAATTTTGGTCAGAATGATTACCTTGATGAAATCTAGGCCAAGTTCGAAAATGGATTATCTGGGTTAAAAAGTAGGTCACTAGGTCAAATCAAAGAAAACCCTTGTGTATGCGATAGAGGCTGTATTTTTCAACTGATCTTCATGAAATTTTGTCAGAATGATAACCTTGATGAAATCTAGGCCAGTTTTGAAAATGGGTCATCTGGGGTCAAAAACTAGGTCACTAGGTCAAATCAAAGAAAAACCTTGTGTATGCGATAGAGGCTGTATTTTTTAATTGATCTTCATGAATTTTGGTCAGAATGATTGCCTTGATAAAATCTAGGTCAAGTTTGAATATGGGTCATCAGGGATCAAAAACTAGGTCACTAGGTCAAATCAAAGAAAAAAGTTTTGTATGCGATAGAGGCTGTATTTTTTAATTGAGGTTGATGAAATTTAGTCAGAATGATTGCCTTCATCAAATCTAGGTCATATTCGAATATAGGTCATCTTAGCTCAAAAACTAGGTCACTAGATCAAATTGAAGAAAATGCTTGTTTACACTTAAGAGACCACATTTTTGATCCAATCTTAATGAAAATTGGTCAGAATATTTGTTTCCATGAAATCACTATGTCAAACATGTTTACACTGTTATGGTATGTTTATCAGGTGAGCGACCTAGGGCTATCTTGGCCCTCTTGTTTATTTATTTAGCACTTGTAATCAGCATGTATATTTTCTGATCTTTATTTCATAGACCTGTGATCGTCTTTTATCTAAATAACATAGTAAGTCCATTAATAGCTTAGTTCTCAAAATCTTCATCACGGCAAAACAACTGGGCCTGGTACATGTATCACCTGAAATGTATTAAAGGATTTGAGTGTTTAACAGTTATCATTTAAAATTTTCATGTAAATTAAATAAAAATGCAAAAACAGTGATGATGAATAACGTGCTGATAAAACAATTGATGGGTGCATTTAAAATATTATCAACAGTTTATGATTAAGCTATATCCCCTCCAAGTTTTAAGTATGAGTCGATTTTAAAGAAAAATGCAGATTAAAAAAAACTAATGATATTAAAGTACAAACACGTCAGTCTTTTAAATATAATATTATTGATGAATATAATTACTAAGTTATAATAATGTTTGAAGTATTGTACTCACTTCCTCTGCACCATCCTTTTATACAATGATGTATAAACAGCTAGCTTAAACCTTTATCGGACTAACTGAATTAATGTGTAAACTAATACCAGGATTATGACAGGCGTGACTAATAGATAACATGTGTAGAGAGAGAGTGACCTTTGGTCACCATGGTTACAAACGTGTTATAAATTTTTCCAACAAATCCCAGTATAATCATCTCGAATATTTTAAAATGTAAATGTATGAAATGTATCGAAAAGAGCTAGACAACACCCAAATTACAATAACAATGAGGAACATTTTTCGGGAAGTGTAAAAATATCATGTACAAGTTTTAGTCCATTTTCATGAATTTTGGAACGCTAATTTATACATTGTATTTTTAAAATACAACAAAAAAAATTTTTACGTGTCAGTTCTATAATGAATTAAGGAAATTATCAAACTTTTGAACCAACCTATCTATCTAATATCATATTTTTTCCCCAACAGTTTAGATACATGTTCATTTTTTCATGGAAAATTAAGGTAGATTTCTTATATTACATAGGTATTTGTAGATGCTATTTGAATTATACTTTGTTTCAAACTAAAAGAATCGGCATGACAATGCATATATATATATATAGTTTATATCTCTGACATTGGTCAGATACCAACGATTTTTCAACGTTGAAAGATCAACCTTATTTCAACGTTAAAACAACGTTGATTTTCGACAACATCTTTTCGTTGAGAGTCCCATGTTGAATCAACGTTGGATCAACGCTGTTTTATGACCTGACCAAATTTCAACCATATTTCAACGTTAAAATGACGTCGTGTGCCCGCTGGGTTATAATCCTTTAATCCCGGGAAAAGTACAATCGGAGATTTGACAAATAATTATTGATAATGGCAATGTGTAGAGTAAGTGTACCCGGTTTTGCACAGTTCACGGTTTTGCACACCAAAGAATTTTCCGTTTCTTGTAATGAAATACTTGCAAAGAGAAATTTAAACTGGTGAAATCAAGGGACCAGGTCTCAACTTTGAATGTTCCTATAGTTTTCTAAACGAAAAGCAGGCATTCTGATAAAAGACAAGGATATATAAAAGTGTAGTAAAAGTATCACCGAGACGGCATAAAATTAGACGACACTGAGGGTACCTCATTTGTGCATGTTATAGCGACATCATTATGATAATGACTGCTAAAAATACAGTTTCTACAGAAGTATCAGTGTTGTGCAATTTTGATACAACCAATATCCGTATTGTACAAAGAATTAGAGAATTTTTAGTCACGGTGCGCCAGTTAACAAGGAACAGTGGTAATGATGCAAATCAACGTTTATTGGCAAAGAAACGTAAATGAACTCTTTCTGATTACAAACGAGGAGATAAGCAGAAGGGCGACAACCCTTGCAACATAAAGCTTACAACTGTATGCCGTACTAATACCGTACAACTGTGTATACTGTGGCGCAACCTCTTCTTCTATCTTTAAAGAAAAAACTGTTCTCAATTATTGTACCCCCCGACAACAAAGTTGTAAGGGGGGGTATACTGGTTTCAGGTTGTCTGTCTGTCTGTCCGTCTGTCCGTAGACGCAATCTTGTGCGCACCATCTCTCCTTATCCCCTTGACAGAATTTAATGAAACTTCACACAAGTGATCAGTACCAACAGTAGTTGTGCATGGGGCATGTTAGGTTCTTTAGAAAAAAAATTTGCAGAGTTATGGGACTTGTTTTTGTTACTATCTATTACTAGACACAATCTTGTGCGCACCATCTCTCCTATCCCCTTGACACAATTTAATGAAACTTCACACAAGTGATCAGTACCAACAGTAGTTGTGCATGGGGCATGTTAGGTTCTTTTAGAAAAAAAATTTGCAGAGTTATGGGACTTTGTTTTTTTGTTACTATACTATATACATAGACACAATCTTGTGTGGCACCATCTCTCCTCATCCCCTTGACACAATTTAATGAAACTTCACACAAGTGATCAGTAACAACAGTAGTTGTGCATGGGGCATGTTAGGTTCTTTCAGAAAAAAAATTTGCAGAGTTATGGGACTTTGTTTTTTTGTTACTATACTATATACATAGACACAATCTTGTGCGCACCATCTCTCCTCATCCCCTTGACACAATTTAATGAAACTTCACACAAGTGATCAGTAACAACAGTAGTTGTGCATGGGGCATGTTAGGTTCTTTCAGCGACAAAAATTGCAGAGTTATGGGACTTTGTTTCTTGTTAACATACTATGTACATACAGTCTGCATATGCAATCTTGTGCGTGCCTAATCTACCAAACCCTTACACACAATTTAATGAAACTTCACACAAGTGATCAGTACCAACCCTAGTTGTGCATGTTGTTACATTCTTTTAGATAAATATTCTGCATAGTTATGGGACTTTGTTTTTTGTTACTTTACTGTATACATACAGTCCACATAATTATGCAGTCTTGTGTGCGTCAAATTGCAGTGTACTGTGTCAGTGCATGCGGGGGGTACATTCATCACCTTTAGTGATAGCTCTAGTTAAAATAGTTAAGCATCCAAACTTAAAAAGTACATTGGTAACTCACTGCTACATAAAAGGAATTTATTATAAACAAAGTATCTAAACTGAGGGAGAACAGGTTTCTAACATGTACCATTTCCACTGTAAACAATGAAACAATCCCAACTGATAAATTAATGCTTGTAAAGATTTTTATCATAGTATTATACAAAATCTAAGTATTTTTAGTCAGAATTTCAAGTTAATAAGTAACATACATCTAGCACTAATGCTCTTCCATCAGCTAGAGCATTAGTGCTAGATGTATGATACTTATTACTGAATATAAGTATAAATGATCAGCAGTAAAAGTTTCAAACAAATCTGTCATTTGAAGTACATGAACAAAAAATAGGTTGACCACCTTTAAATTTTTTGTTTTACTGCTTTCAGACATAAGTGTGCATTGAAGAATATGGGAAGGTAATAAGTTATTTGTTATGGAAACTGCCAGATAAACTTAGATATACACACTTTGGCTGTTACAATGGCTTCCTATAATGGTCTGCCTTCTGTTGGATACGAGATGGAACCAGAGGAAAAAGATCAAGAGATGAGAATAGAATTTTTTCTCGAGGCTTTCAGAGGATATATAGCAAAGACTGTTGACTACAAGGATCTCATGTTTTTTGAGCACTTTAGCCCAGGTAATTATTATTTTTGATACAAATATTGCTCATTTCTGCTTACATTTTCATTATAATGCAACAGTAATGCTTAGGTCTGACCGGTCAGTAAAACCAATACAGTAACTATTACCCACTGAGATAATACCTTAATAAACCTATATTCCTTTATGTTTGTTGCTAAACTGCCATTGTGCCTTGCAAGCTTTCATAACTAAGTAACTGCATAATTATGTTACAGTTTTAGATAATAAAGTATTCTTTAAGCTACTGTCACCACCCAGGGTGGAAAAAACAATATATAATTTTATTTTCATTATTAGATTTATCTTGTCAGAAACTTGTCTTGAGTTTTGAAAAAAAACAACCTAGGAGGTATTGTCATCTCTTGAGCCTCGGCCTCAGAATTTTTATTTGTTAAGATTTGGTTTACATCCACTTTTTCTCAAACTATTAAGAACTGTAGCCTTGAAATTTAGCCTACTTACTTATTATCTATAGTGGACTTTGCTGCCAAGAACCATATCCCTCACATGCATTTAATCAGAATTATGGTCCTCGTACTTAAAATATCGTACAAAATATAGTATTTCTTGGTCTACTTTTTTGTTATGTCCATTTATCTAACAGCTTAGAAGCTATAAATGTTTTCATCTTCAGCAGGAGGGTAAGAATTATATAGACCAAGAACCATAACCTTTTCTTTTTAAGCTCTTACAGACAAGCATTAGCACCTGCAAGCTGTGCTCTTGTTTTGATTTTGCTGTCAGACATTTGTCAAAGAATTTTTAATTCTACATTGCATGAGAAAAGAAAATTTGTTTCAAGCAAATAATACCAATTCCCGCAGACAGTGACATCCGAAATTTGACCACACAAACATTTTTTTGCCAAGGTTTTCATTTTTTCTCTTAGGAATATCAGAAATAATGTTGTTTGTGTTATCCATATGTTTGTGCCATTTGTTACAGTCAGTATGTGACTTAGTACTTGTGTCCATTCTCTGTGGTTTTCTACTTCTTTAAATTCTTCAAGTAACCTTAGTCAAAAGATTTTTGAAAAAAAAAAGAATTATTTGTTTCAATTTTATGACATGTTTATATGTTTAAGGGAGCACAGCTATCTGTCACTTGGCATAATAATAATTTAAATGCAGAATTTATTAGTATCAAAGTTCTAATTATAAGCTTTTGACACTATAAGGTCAGTGGTCAGTTTTATTTTATCTGTATAGAACTGTAGACATTTCCAATAATAATAATATATATGTTTATATACTTACTATGTGCAATAAAAGGATACAAACATTGAAAATGTAAGTAAAATAAAGTTCGTAAGCCACCTTAAGGTAGTTCTGGATCAAAAAAAATTTCTACAATGTAGTTTTTCAGAATATACTAAGAAAATTCAACAGATAAGAAAGGTAGGGTCTTGTCCTTGATTTTTTGCTAGACTGATTTGAAAAACCGGGATATAACACAATTTCTCATAATGGGAGTCTATGGGAAACTCACAAATTTCATAACATTTTTGCGAGTAGAAATTTTTCTACAATGTAGATTTTTAGCTCGACTATTCGAAGAATAGTCTAGCTATTCTACTCACCCTGGCGTCGGCGTCGGCGTCGGCGTCGGCGTCACACCTTGGTTAAGTTTTTGCATGCAAGTACATACAGCCATCAGTTAAAGGCATATAGCTTTGAAACTTATTTTTTCTTTTTCTAGGTCAATTACCAACCTCTCTGGGTCAAGTCCCATAACTCTGACATGTATTTTGAGCAAATTATGCCCCCTTTTGGACTTAGAAAATTTTGGTTAAAGTTTTACATGCAAGTTACTATCTCCAAAACTAATGCAGATATTGATTTGAAACTTCACATGTGTCTTCGGGGTTATAAAACTA
This sequence comes from Mercenaria mercenaria, assembly GCF_021730395.1. NCBI lineage: Eukaryota > Metazoa > Mollusca > Bivalvia > Venerida > Veneridae > Mercenaria > Mercenaria mercenaria. The sequence goes on along the minus strand of NW_026462932.1, from coordinate 9,472 downwards.
GTTGATAGCAGCAAGTCCCATAACTCTGACCTTCATTTTGGCCAAATTATGCCCCCTTTTGGACTTAGAAAATTCTGGTTAAAGTTTTGCGTGCAAGTACATACAGCTGTTTCTAAAAGGCATATAGATTTGAAACTTATTTTTTCTTTTTCTAGATCAAATACCAACCTCACTGGGTCAAGTCCCATAACTCTGACATGTATTTTGAGCAAATTATGCCCCCTTTTAGACTTAGAAAATTTTGGTTAAAGTTTTACATGCAAGTACATACAGCTATTTCTAAAAGGCATATAGATTTGAAACTTATTTTTTCTTTTTCTAGATTAATTACCAACCTCACTGGGTCAAGTCCCATAACTCTGGCATGTATTTTGGGCAAATTATGCCCCATTTTGGACTTTGAAAATTCTGGTTAAAGTTTTACATGCGAGTTTCTATCTCCAAAACTAATGCAGATATTGAATTGAAGCTTCACATGTGCCTTCGGGGTTATAAAACTAGTTGATAGCAGCAAGTCCCATAACTGATATGCATTTTGGTCAAATTATGCCCCCTTTTGAACTTAAAACTCTTTTGATATTTAACCTTTTGGGGTAATATTTTCCTGCTTCTGGGACAATATTTCGAATAGTCGAGCTTGGCTGTCTTACGGACAGCTCTTGTAATGTAACTTCTCACAGTCGTAAATAAACATATGGCCTGTAATGTGGTGAAATAAAATGTATAGGTCCGCGTGGTTATTTTTGAGATATTTGACCATAATTAAGAGTGAACCGCACATTTAAAGCTAATTTTAAGACATTATTTTGAATTAATTAATGTGTCAGATGTTTTAATATCATATTTTAACTTAAGAAAGATAGTAATAGGGCCATTGTAATAAATTTACTCATAAGTTGCCATTCATAAGATGATTTTCATATCCTTTCACCAAATCCAGGCTTAAATTTATTCTATGTTTTGCGGGTTCATGACGTATATATCGCCATCACTTCCTGTTTATCAAATGTGCACAACTACCTTAAATTGTTCAGTTAATGTTTGTGATACCATTTCATTGGCATAAAGTTAATCTAAAACATATCTAAATAATAGATGAGGAAGAGTAGGAAATAGACCAATTAGTTTTTACTCCCTATTATTTCAATTACTTTATATATCTACATACATGAAGAATAGATACTCACAAACTACATAAAAAATGAAAAAATAAAATCATCCGAAACAATTGTAGTCAAAATAATAAGATGTAGAAGTCAAAGTCAATTTTATAGTGCTGCTCAGCCTACTTTGGGGTAAATGGATGTCAGTTGTTGAAAGCCAGACCATAAAACAAATCATTGCAACATGTTGAATGTGTAAGACTACAAAAGTCATTGTTATTTTTTAGGTTAAACTATGAATTACTGTTTGTTTCGCAGAATAAAATTTGACGTATTGTTGACAATAGTATTATTGCATTGGTCTTCATTTCTTATATCCTTTCAGCTTTATTTAATTTAACAAATATATGAATAAAGTCTCTCGTTGATTTGACTTTTATGCTACCATAAGTATTTTAAATTGTTGACAGATGAGAGGAGAAAGTTTCGAAGTCTAGGCAAGAATGCAGATAATGCAGATGTTACAGATCAAATGGTGGAAACAATTCTTTTGATGAAGGATAAGCCTAACAGATATTCATCCCTTGTCAGATTGTTTGAAAAAGAATTGGGTGAGTATTTTGTTATACTGTCAAGAGCCCCAGTTAGGTCAAGTACCCTATTCTGACCTTTTTTAGTAAGTGAAAAACTGTACCCTTACCAACTGTGATAAAATGATTTTCTGTCATGCACTCCATGACAAAATGCAAGTAAAAGTCCCTACTGAAAAATGTGTCATTTGTCCAGAAGTGTGATGACTTATTAGTTTAAGTATTTCGTGTGAGAGCTAGGTGTTGTTATAAAATCATACTATGCATCAACATCTGTTCAGATAGATAATTGTTTTGAGAAGTAAAATGTGTTAATGCAGAAATTTTTATTACTTTATTCTGATTCAAAGTTGGTTCTAGATGGGTTATTAAAGCTCATAAGCTGAAAAGTAGTCTGCCTTCTATTAGTACTTACTTTGAAGCTGTAGCATGACAGTCATTCTGAATCTGTGAAAATAAATCTTTCACCTCATTATGATTAGTGATGCCAAAATTATAAAAATGTATAGTCTTTATTAGTATTAATTATAACTGTATTTATCTCCTTGATCTTGTATTTGGTCTTCTGCCAGTATATATTTATTTAAAATGACTTAACCTTTAGCCTGCTGGCGGCAAGTAATTTTGCCTTTGTGACAAGTGCAGACCAAGATCAGCCTACACCTGATCATTGTCTGCACTATTCCCTATTTAGTCAGTAAGATTTCAGTGAACACCCCTTTGAATAATAAATGGTACTGCCAAAATTGAATGATGGACCAGTTCATTTTAGAAATTTAGCAGGGTAAAGGTCAATGTTTGTAGCTCTCTGAAGCCAAAAGCTGAGCGAAGTTGAGTATTCTGGCTTTGTCAGTCATTGATTGTCTATCATGCTTAAGTTTTTAGCTCACATGATAAGCACAAAGTGCTCATGGTGAGCTATTGTGATCACTCACTGCCTTTCTGTCATCTGTTTGTCCACATTTTCCTTCAAACAACATCTCAGAAAAGGTTTGATGGAAGTTGATGAAATTTAGCCTGGATATTTCTTGTATGGCACAATTCTGGTTGCTATTGCAACCAAAAAGAAAAAATTTAACACTCTCCTTCTCCAAAACTGCTTATCCGAGAGCTTAAATATTTATGTAGCATTGTCCGGTGGTCCTCTAACAAAGTTGTTCAGATCATGCCCCTAGGGTCAAATTGGCCCCACCCATGGGGTCACTTGCATTCTTGTCTTAAATCTCCAGGTCTAAAGCGTAGATATTTGGCATATAGCATTGTGTAGAGGTACCAAGAAATCATGCACCCATTTGAGTCAGTGATAGAGGGCCATTACATGCGCCTCAGTCACAATCAAATGCATTTTTTTGTTTCACTTGGGGTCAAAAATAAAAGTTTGTAAAACTCTTTCATTTTGCAATGTTCATTTACCACAAACCTTGGTAGGGATCCGGACAAAATCCCCTGCGGACAAAACCCCCTTCGCTCATTTTTGCATAGGCGGACAAAACCCCCTTCATGTTTTTTACAAGGAGGACAAAAACCCCTTCGCTTAATTTTACAAGGAGGACAAAACCCCCTTCGCATTTTTTACAAGGAGGACAAAACCCCCTTCGCATTTTTCTACAAGGACAACCCCCTTTGTTTATTTTTTTTATAAGGAATCAAAAGGGCAAACAAAAAGAGATGTCTTGAACATAATTATAATTAATATTTATAATAATGATAATTGATTTAATTATTCTATAATATACAATTATTTCAGTTGGTTCCATAATAACTTTGAAATTAATCGGACTATACATATACAATTATTTTAGTTTGTTGAAAAAAGTGTTGAATATCTCTTAATTAATTGACCTGATAATTTGTTAATTGTATGTTTTTCTCATCAAACTGTTTAGTAATTTGTTAAATAACTCTCAGATACTTTGATTAGTTACATAATTATTATCATATAATTTGTCCTTTTGATTCTAGGATGAAGGGGGTTTTGTCCTCCCTGTAAAAAACGCGAAGGGGGTTTTGTCCTCCTTGTAAAATTAAGCGAAGGGGTTTTTGTCCTCCTTGTAAAAAACAAGAAGGGGGTTTTGTCCGCCTATGCAAAAATGAGCGAAGGGGGTTTTGTCCGCAGGGGATTTTGTCCTACACTCACCTTGGTACTACGAAAACAACAGTAGTTGTCGCTATCTGATAGTTCAACTATTTTTTTTTTCGATATTAAGATGGATCTTCAGGGAAAAAATAAAACAGACATGACCATTTTTAAAGGACTGTTTTATGCCAATACCTCTTTGAGACCAAACACAATTGTTACCACATGATAAGGTACATAAAAGTAATGTAGAAAACCCAAAAAACTAATAAATTACACAAAGATTTGTAGTTATTATCTTCTTTTGAAGTTCAAAATTCCAGAAATTTTTGTTTTCTACTTGCTTTCAGTTTTTGCATACCTTTTGAAATGCATTAATTTAACTCAGATATGTTATTTTCTAAAAATACAGTCATTTCTCTTTAAATAATGGTCTCATTTTTGTGATTAGGACTATGTTTGGCAGAGATATCACAATTTAGAAATTAAAACCAAAATTTACCTAAAAAGTCTACGGACAAGACATCATAGCTGAAGTACTTTCTACATAGGTTTCAGAAGACAGTCTTTTAGTTCTGTTGAACTTTTTATGTTTAAAATGATCAAGAACAAGTAAATAACAAACAAATTTAAGAAAAGAAGTATAACTGACGGTCTTTGGAATGTGTCTTAGAAATATTGAAGATCTGAACAACTGTCGTTATGTGACTTAAGTTCTGTGGTACTGCTTACATAAATTTGGACTATTTGTTTTCATATTTCACTATAAACTAAAAATAATGATACTTGAAAGTATCGTCATTGAAATAGGCTGTTAAAAATCTCCTTCAGCATGGTGTCTACGGACAAGACATTTGACCATAATTTCTGTCAAAAAGACAAATAGACAGACAATGTTTCTGATCAATGCTCATGCATTTAATGTGCTTAAGAACTGACCTTACAACCTGTTATGTACACCATTTAGACAATGTTAACTTATCTATTAATAAGTTTTAATGTCAACTTAACAAAACAAACCACAATTTTTCGAAAGTGGATGGTGGAAGAAACCACCTGTCTACAATTTGTTGAGGCAACTAATTTACATGTGGTTATCAACCACATCAGTCACAGAAATAATAAAAAAAAGTATAAACACAAAGTTTAACATGAAGAAGTCTGTTAAAACTCAGCATGAGCAAGTGTGTAGGGACAAGACAGTCGCAATGCCCTCGGCCAACATAAGACTGTATGAGTGCATCTTAAAATGTTCATAAAGATAGAAACATTAAAAAAGTAAAAAGTAAAAAGAACTTGTTAAACATATAGCTGAGAACAACACCTTAAAAAAGATTAAAACTGTGTCTTAACAGGAGAACTAATGAAATAAACTCTCTAGCTGACTGCTTAAATAGCTGTATGTTGGAAAATATTCACATGACTTTTATTCTGTGAGATCCATGACTCATATTAGTCTACCGATCTGAATAAACAGTTTAAAATGAGCAAAACATATTTTAAGTACTCTTGCGAAATAATACTCCCTTGAATGCTGACCTGTTTACAGAATAGTTTGACCATGTCATAAATGTTCACTGTGCTGAGCTTTTATCACTTAGTTTTGAGTCAGCTAATGACTTACAAATTATGCTTTTTTCTTCCCAACATACATTCTCTTTTTCTAGCCAGTAGTTGTTGTGTCTGTTTGTAGATCATTTAGTTTCTGGTTAGTGTCTACTGTAGAGAATGCTTTGGCTTTCAAGAGCCAATCTTAAAAAGGTGACTGCATAATTATGGTTAACAGATGTCCATATTTTGGGAGTAAGGCTAGAGTCATGTTCAAAGTTTTAGTAATAGTCTTCCGTGTCATCAATGGTACAGCTCCAGTATATCTGAGGGAAATGTTTGTACCTACTCGACAACGATACAGACTTCGCTCACAAAGTGACACTAACTTTAACATCCCTAGACGGCGAACAAAATTAGCAGACAGATCTATGGCGGTCGTTGGTCCCAAATGGTGGAACGATCTGCCTAGCTATCTGAAAAACATTCAGTCTGAAGCCAGCTTTAGATCAAAACTGAAAACACATTTATTTAGGCAGTTTCATGAACAATGAGTGTAGTCTTGTTAAAATACAAAATATCAGAAGTGGTGTAAAATAGTATTTATACATGTCCAAATCTTTAAATCTAAGTTCTAGAATCCTGTTCATATTTTGTATGTATATATGTTAAATGTGTGTTATGTAATTGTAAAGCGCAATAGAATATTTTATAATTTTTGCGCTATATAAATGCCATGTATTTGTATTTGTATTTGAGTAGGTTAATAAAGGTCAAGATTACAGCAACCTTCAAACATGTAATGGTTTCCATGCAATAACTGGAGAAGGTTTTAGTTTACAGTTGTCAAATATCATATGATGTTTGAATATTCCTATTGTTGTAGGTCAAAGGTGACATTAGGTACCAAAATATCTCTGACATTCATTTATTGTAAGAATTTATCAGTTTTTGTTCAAAGCAGGTTGGTAAAGCCATAGAGACCTGACACTTCATGAAATGGTAAATCACAAGTGACCTTATGCAGCTTTCGTTATTATTGTTCATTAATAAATTTAGCACTTGAATAAGTAGCTTAATTATGTCTCCAATACCACTGTGGTGGGAGACATATTGATTTACTCCTGTCTTTGTGTGTGTCCGTCAGTCTGAATGGATTATATGCCTGACTTCTTTCAGGCTTAAGTTTTTGCCTCTATCTTCTCATTCTTTTTGTTTTACTACTAACTTGTTTTATTTAAGATTGTTTGTTTTGCATTTCAAGGTCTCTTGATCTATTTCAAAGGTCTCTTGATTTATTTCTAAGGTCCAGTGTCAATATTTTACTGAAAACAGAAAATATATTGAATAGTATTTGCGCAATGTCTTGTCCGTAGACACTTTCATTGCATGCCTTGTTTTAGCCATAACAAAGGGAGGGTTAGAAAGAAATGTATTATTCCTTTTTGATAGCTTTTAACAATTATGTAAGTGATGTATAAGATTAAAACTTATTCTATATATCCATTGTACTTATTAGATTCAGATTGTATGTGCAAGATTAAATGGGTAACATTTTGCATTTTGAAGAAGTAAGTTTCATTAGAGATATTTTTATCCTATATATTTTGTATTAACATTAAGTGTGAAGCATCACTGAAACTGGATAAATAGCTCCAGTATGATTTTATAAATGATATTTGTCAAAAAACCTTCATTTCTTTAGTGTCTACGGACAAGACATGTGTCTACGGACAAGACATTTTGCAATTCAACAACTATTTATATCGCTATAACCCAGCTTAATTCTGTCTAATGTTTATCAACTTAAACACTATCCTAGCAGCTTTCATTACCACAGTGATCAAACTCTAATATTATATCCTTCACAAAGAAAACAGGTGTCTACGGACAGGACAAAAAATTTGGCCCGTTTATCATTGTCCGTTCAGAGTCAAATTTGAGGAGATAAGAAATTTCCACCCGAAAGAATGCTATTATTTTCAGAAGAAGGTAGACTGAAGTTCACACAGAGACAAATAAGACAGTAAAAAAAGAATGATTTTATAATGAAATCACATTATCTGATATGAGGAAGAGCAAAAAGGCAAAATATATAACAAAACGGTCATGTCAGTCTTCAGTACATAACTTCTGTTGTGGGTGACATAGACAGTTGAAATAACTTGCAGCTGAAAGAAGACAAATTTTCCTGTAAATCAAATAGCACAAAAAGGTCTTGCTGGTTCAGGTTTTAATTCAAATGAAAAGAAAAAAAGCACATTTTTTTAGGTGAAACAACATAACGCTGAATTTTGACCTTTTTCCGTTATTGGACAGCATGGCATGCATTTTATATGTACATCAGACACCTGAAAGTAGTTTTACCTGCAACTAGGTAGTGATATGTAACTCCTAGAGTGCTGAAGACAGAATATATAAACATGCACTTTTAAATATGGGTGTATAACATGGAGCACATAAAAAATATGCATTTGATTGTGACTGAGGCGATGGGCTTTTGTTTTCTTTAATCGACTCATGATCTGTTTGTTGTACCTTAGCCAGATTTTGTCTGTAGATTTCATTCATGAACCACCTTTTTCAAATGATTCCACTTCCCTACAGGTACTGCTGGCTGGCTGAACTAGGAAAAAAAAACAGTTAAAAACAAATTCTTTTCATGACTTCACTAATCTTGGTCTGTAGCCTCTCAATTTGTTTGAGTGGGATTAGATTGCAATGCATTATTGTCAGCATTTTGACATACACTTATTTTAGATGTCCAAAAGGCTTATAAGTAAGATATTTTATATGAAATATGCCTAACCTTTAGCCTGCTGGTGGCAAGTAATTTCTCCTTCGCGACCAGTGCAGACCAACACCAGTCTGCACATCTGTGCAGGATGATCTGCACTCATGTCTAGCTGCTAGTCAGTCATTAAATTTTCAGTGAACATCCCTTTGAATAATAAGTGGTACTGCCCAGATTGAATGATAGACAAGTCCATTTTAGAAATGTAGCAGGGTAAAGGTTGAACTAGTTTCAGACTTTGTCCCTAAGGTCTGTGCAAATAACTTCATAGTATCTGTGTCATAGTTCTCCATGTCATGTCTCTGAATCAGATTTTGGCTGTTACATGGGTAGGAGCTTTTTCAAGGAAATGTAAGATATCTTAAAAGTTACAACAAAGTAATCTTTGATAGAGCAGTATACCCTTACATCATGTGAACACCACATGAATTTCTCAAGCTTATGACGTATATTTATCAAATTACTAAACATCTCAGATTATTTTAGGTTTTGGAGAGCTTTTGTTGTAGAAACATTAATTCATGAATATTGTAATTTTATTTACGTGCTCGGCTTTAAAGTCATGAATTGAAACAAAATCCACAATTATTTTATCCCCACAAATATAAAAAAAATTTACAATCATTGTTATCCTATGTGAAAAGATAGGGAAAATGACACTATGTGATACCATTATAAGTCTGACATCATTGTTAGCTCGTCTGATTTTTGAAAAAAAAATCTATGTTGTATTGCCATCAGTCCGGTTGGTGTCGGCATTGGTTAATTTTTAGTTTGACTATTCGAAGAATAGGGTAGCCATCCTTCTCGCACCGGCGTCGGCGTGAGCGCGAGCGTCACACAAATGTTATGTTTGCGTGCCACCCCACCACCCCAAATATTTTCAAAGTCCATTGAGATATTGCTTTCATATTTTGCATACTTGTTTACCATCATGACCTCAGTCTGTAAAAAGGGAGAGGCAACTCTATCAAGCATTTTGACTGAATTATGACCCCTTTTCGACTTAGAATAAATGTAAAAGTTTGCGTACCACCCCAAATATTTTCAAAGTCCATTGAGATATTGCTTTCATATTTTACATACTTGTCTACCATCATGACCCCAGTCTGTAAAAAGGAGGAGGCAACTCTATCAAGCATTTTGACTGAATTATGGCCTCTTTTCGACTTTGAATCTGCTTATTGTAATGTTAAAGTTTTACTCATTGCTTATATTATACTATCAAGCACAGAGAATAGTCGAGCGCGCTGTCCACTGACAGCTCTTGTTTTGTTTAGGCTATATACTGGTAGGATGACTGTAATTTCGTAAAGATATTAATATGTAAATTATGGTGTCACGAGCTTTTCTTCAGATT
>NW_026462931.1:0-59482 GCF_021730395.1 Mercenaria mercenaria | reverse complement strand
TAGTCTTGAAATTTGGAACATTCAAAAATGGCTCAATTGTGGGCGCTAAGATCACTCTGTGATATCTTGTTGTAAAACATTTTCGTTTTAGAGTTTTTAATGGCGAAAAAGTTGTGAGTCTCTTAGACGAAAATCTGTACTTTATGAAACTTAGGAAATAGTTCATCTCTTTTTAAAAATTTGCATATCCGTTACCTCCTCACTGTGCCGTTTATTGCACTGTTTTACCTTGTGTTGGTTAAATCTAAGGACTTTTTTATATTTTGGCATGATGGAAACGCGTCTTTAACCTAAAATTAAAGAAGGACATTAAAACTAAAATTATTGTTTAATGAGATCGCTTTATAGAATTTAATAAAGTCAGTGCATTCAATTGTAAGTCGCACACTGCTCTCTACCAAGTTTCATGAAAATATGACAAGGCTTTTATCAAAACAAATTGTTATTTTGAAATATCATAGGGACGAATGATGCTGTACAAAATGTACTATTCCAGTCAGAACAAACTTTGTACAAGTATCGCACTCAACACATTCCTAGAGTTTGACACTATTTTCCAAGTAAAAGTTTGCGTCCTAAATTGCTCGAAGTACAAGTTTGCCACAAGAAAGAGTTTGAACAAGATTTATTTGGGTATGTAATCATCACTTAAACAGGCAGAACCAAACTTTTATGAAATTCTTCACAGTTAGTTGTTTTGTCTCATTTAAGGGCCCCTATACAAGCTTAAACACTAAACCGTGTGTGACGTAGACATAGAACTGATGCATGTACATATCCTTAGAGTTAAAATACCATAGAAACCCACTTATCTGATGAAAAAAAAACGAACATACGATGATTTTAGTAAATATCCGCCATTTTGTAAATTTGCAACCATTTTGCTTGCTTGAAATAAGTGTGCAACCACTTCACGTCCTGCCCCTTGACTATAAACGGGTTTGAACCTCAATCGGGGCTTTGAATTCTTCATCAGAGGAAGCTATCCAGCTGGCTTACAGAAGGTCGGTGGTTCTACCCAGGTGCCCGCTTGTGATGAAATAATGCACGATGGGGCACATGGGGTCTTCCTCCACCATCGGAGCTGAAAAGTCGCCATATGACCTAAAACTTTGTCGGTGGAACGTTAAACCCAAGAAAATAAATAAATAAATTGATAATAAACGACTACTTTGCCAATCTGCTACAAACGAGTTGCCGAGTAAGGACTCGTTATTTTTACAGTTATTTATTGTTACCCCCCACCCCCGGACAACAAAGTTGTAAGTGGGGTATATTGGTTCCAGGTTGTCAGTCCGTAGACACAATCTTGTGCGCACCATCTCTCCTCATTCCCTTGACACAGTTTAATGAAACTTCACAAAAGTGACCAGTAACAACAGTAGTTGTGCATGGGGCATGTTAGGTTCTTTCAGAAATTGTTTTTGAGTTATGGGACTTTGTTGTTGTCACTACACAATATACATAGACACAGTCTTTTGCGCACCATCTCTCCTCATCCCCTTGACCGAATTTATTGAAACTTAATACATCAGTTGATCAGCAACAACTGTACAGTAGTGGGCATGTTAGGTTCTTTCAGAAAAAGAATTTGCAGAGTTATGGGACTTTCATTTTTTTGCTGTACTATATATACATAGAGTCTGCATATGCAATCTTGTGTGCGCCTAATATCCTGAATCCATGCACACAATGTAATGAAACTTCACACAAGTGATCAGTAACAACAGTAGTTGTGCATGGTGCATGTTACGTTCTTTAGATAAATATTCTGCAGAGTTATGGGACATTGATTTTTGTCACTATACTATATACTTAAAGTCTATATACATACATTATGTCAGTGCGTGCGGGGGGTACATTCATCACCTTTATTGATAGCTCTAGTTCTAATTTCATTAAACTAACGTCCACTAATAATTTTGATAACCGTTTTACAATTTCAAAGGAGAATAAACATGAAAAAAATACATTAACCCTCAGTATATATGGTTCTGTGAGAAAATGAATTCATTGAGTAATGTTACAGACATTTGAAAACATCATGTGCTGCGTTATAGTGTATAAGAGTCCCATAAGAGATTAAAACTTCTAGGTCATTGACCAATGTGATGCGTCACAATTTAAGTAAGACAACAGTGAACATTTAATAATGAAATAACAAACACATGTTCATATTCCTATGCAATTTAACCACGGTGTTATTTATGTGTAAAATATTTCACATTTGTTTCTGCTTCTGTGAACGGATCTGTTTTTCAGAAAATGAACTAGCGGAGTCTCCAGTGCGCAAGAAACTTGATACAAAAGAAGCTGGTACTCTTCACAAGAACAAAGATCTGAAATCACCTAAAAAGGAAATCGATGCAAATAGACAATTAACGGTAAACAACATTTGCATAGGTATAGATTGGAGTAAACAGTACCTAATATTCAGTATAATTACATGTCCATGTGTGTACGCCATCAAACAGGGTCTATTGTTGCTGAGTACGAAATATTGTTTACGATTTACATTTATGTACAGTTGTTGAAACTAATATTCCCTCCTTGCGTAACACTTCTGTTTGATAAACCTTTATTTGTAACAGGTCTTTTCTTGTATTATTTTTATCAAAATGCAACCTTTCTTAAGACCTGCAAGGGTGGTAATATTAGTCCCCCGCCGGTGGAACACTGAAGGGGACTATAGGAATGCCTTCTGTCCATCCGTCCCTCTGGATCCTGCAGTTACTCAAAAAATATTCAAGCTTGGTTCATACAACTTTGTATGTGAACAGAGGGCAACTTGTAGATTATGCTTGTACATGACTATGCTTGTAGGTTATAGGTCAAGGTCACTATTGAAGGTCAAGTAAAAATTGTTTCCACTACATAACTTCTATATGCATTGATGGATTATTTTAATGCTACTCGCAATCGTTCCCCATGATGAGACAATGTGTCAACACATGATCTATGCTTGTCGATTAAAGGTCAAGGTCACTGTTAAAGGTCAGTTAAAAAAATTTCTACTCCGTAACTTTTATATGCATTGAAGGATTTTCTTACCACGACAAGCAATTGTTCCTCGTAACAAGACAATATGTCGGATACACGACCCATGCTATGCTTGGTAGTCAAAAGTCAAGGTCACTATTGAAATTAGCATAAAAATAGTTTTTGTTCCTTAGTTTCTAAATGCATTGAAGCATTTTTATATACACTCACATACATGTTCTCAATAACCAGTTGATGTTTGATGTGTCGCTAGTGTTGCTTGCATGACTCATGCTTATCAAACAGAGGTCAAAGTTATCATTAAAAGTCAAGTATAAAGCTCCCTGTTCCATAACTTTTAATTGTATTGAAGCATTTTTTATTGCTACACAGATATGTTTCCCCACGATTAGACTATGTTTCGCGCATATGACCCTGGTTGTCGGTCAAAGGTCAAGGTCACTATTGAAGGTAAAGAAAATTGTCTCCATTCCATAACTTTTTTGTGCATTGATGGTTATCTTAGTATTGTACACAAACGTTCCTATGATGAGACAATGTCTCGCGTACATGATCTATGCTTGTAGGTCAAGCTCTCTACTGAAATTTAAGTAAAATAGTTTTTGTTTCTTTGCTCCTAAATGACTTGAAACATTTTTGTTCACTACCGATGGAACACCGGAGGAGAGTATAGAAATGTCCTCCGTCCTTCTGTCTTTTCATCCGTCCACCAGTCCGTCCACAAATCTGGATCCTGCAATTACTCAGACTGTATCTGTTGCCAACAACCACAAGGGACGGGCACTAACAAAGATCTCCACCGGTAGGGGACTTCTATATTGCCACTGCAATACTCGGTCACTTGTTTTTAGCTCACCTGAGCATTGCTCAGGGTGAGCTATTGTGATCACGCTGTGTCCGCCGTGCGTTCGTCAGTCGTCAACATTTTTGTTATCCCCCGACCACTGGCACCAGATCAAAAAGAAAATGCCTCCGTACGTGTTATACCCTACCCCTAGGTATTCTGTAAGAACCATGGTCGTGAACGGGAAAATATACTAACCCGTTTCAATTGCGCATTTCATACCTAAAACACGCAGTGTGGTAAATGTGTACTATGGATATCAAACAAGTGGTAATTTATCTTCCATTGTGTACCGGTCACATTTTTTCAATACATCTTATTTTAGAAAAACAACGCGTAGTTTACAGTAATTTCAACATTACACAAAAAACTTGCTTGAACTTCCCTAGTGAAGTTCCGTTCTAGATTACAAAACCATTCTGATTGGCTGTTGTGAAAATGTATGTCAATCGTCATTTTACTACACGTGTTCGCTAAAATGTGAAAATGCAGCAAAATGTGCAAAATGAATAAAATATACAGAACAGATGCAGACCAATGTATGATTTCAAATTAAAGATCATATACAAGATGAATTTCATTCATCATTTCGAGTTTTAGTGTAAAATTGTGATTTTTTAAAAATCTGTTTTTGTTTGTTTACGTTTCGCCAAACATGTGCGCACTGCCGTGACCTCTAGACCGGATGTTCATTAGGGAAGTTCAAGCAAGTTTTTTCTGTAACGTTGACGAAAGCATAAAATATGTTGATAATCTCAGCAATATGGAATATTGAGACAATGTGACTGGTGCACGATGGAAGATAAATTATCGCTTGTTGAATATACTAGGTACCCATTCACCGAACTGCGCGTTTTAGTTGAGAAATGTACGATTGAAACGGGTTAGTGCACTTTCCCGTTCATGACCATGGTTCTTATATATAGAATACCTAGGGGTAGGGTATAACACGTACGGAGGCATTTTCTTTCTGATCTGGTGCCAGTGCCCCCGACGCAAGTCGGAGAGATAAAGTTTTGGCGTTGTCCGTCCCTCCGTCCGTCCGTCCGGAGTCATATCAAGGACATGGTCGGGAATATTTATATAAAACTTCATATACATGTTCACCACTATGAGTTTTTGCGGCCCGTCAAGTTTCAGTCAGATTGCCCTACTAACACTAGAGTTTTGGCCCTTAGAAGTAACTAGTGTTAAATATGTAGGGTACTATAAATATGGCAATTTCTGCATCATAACTTTTGATATATTTGACCTAGAACTATGAAACTTAAAGAGAAATTAGATCACCATAATGTGGTTGTGTACACACAATTTCGTTAGGATTTATTTTGTAAATTTAGAGTTATTGCCCTTTAATTGTATAAAAATCCACATATTTGTACATAACAAACTTACCATTTGGTAGAATTTCATTAAATTTCTTTCATTCTTTTCCATGAACATTTATTGTAAACATTTGAAGTTGTGTACCCACACCTGGTCACCCACTTACCTTGATCACACCCCCTCCCCCCCCCCCCCCACCCCAAAAAAACCCAAAAAACATTTCTTATTTTAGATTTTTTTTCAAACAAACTTCATATACATGTTCACCACTATGAGGTTATGGGGCCCATCAAGTTTCAGTCAGATTACCCAAGTAACACCAGAGTAACCCCTCCCACTCCCAACCCCCTGCCCCCCCCCCCCTCCCCGACAAAAAAATACATATGCAGTCATGCATACCACTGATCATGCATCCGCTCCCCCCCCCCCCCCCCCCCCCCCCCCCACACACACACACACACACTTCACCCAATTATTTTATTTTCATTTTTCAAATATTTGTAATCAACGTGAAATTTTGTTTCCTCACCAGTTCGCCCTCCCCCTACAAAAAAAAATATATACTTTTCCAATCCTTTTTTTTTTAAATGTTCAAACTTCAACATGTTAAGTTGTGACTGCACAACCCTTGCCCTCAGCCATGTTCAAGATATCTTACTTGATTGTGTTCTCTTAAGGACATCATTCTGTTCTTTTAAGTTAAACAGCAACACCTGGTGCCAAACCCCTCAAAGACAATATTTCGTTCCAGTTAAACTTCAAGCTCACATTTCAATTAACTGCATTTAATTTTAAAAGCTAAGCTTATTACAGTAAGTATATCCCATTCAAAATAAATTCTTTAGTCAGGATCAAAGTATCATACATTTATTATGTACTCTTTAATTAAACATTTGTTTTCTGTTAAATTGATTTTGACTAATGAAATTATTTGCCTCTTAATAACATCCTTAACTTTTTGCCGGAAATATTTTTTTTAGCTCACCTGTCACATAGTGACAAGGTGAGCTTTTGTGATCACGCAGCGTCCGTCGTCCGTCCGTGCGTCCGTCCGTCCGTAAACTTTTGCTTGTGACCACTCTAGAGGTCACATTTTTTGTGGGATCTTTATGAAAGTTGGTCAGAATGTTCATCTTGATGATATCTAGGTCAAGTTCGAAACTGGGTCACGTGCCATCAAAAACTAGGTCAGTAGGTCTAAAAATAGAAAAACCTTGTGACCTCTCTAGAGGCCATATATTTCAGAAGATTTTCATGAAAATTGGTCAGAATGTTCATCTTGATGATATCTAGGTCAAGTTCGAAACTGGGTAACGTGCCTTCAAAAACTAGGTCAGTAGGTCTAAAAATAGAAAAACCTTGTGACCTCTCTAGAGGCCATATATTTCAAAGATCTTCATGAAAATTGGTCAGAACGTTCACCTTGATGATATCTAGGTCAAGTTAGAAACAGGGTCACGTGCCTTTAAAAACTAGGTCAGTAGGTCAAATAAAAGAAAAACCTTGTGACCTCTCTAAAGGCCATATTTTTCATGGGATCTGTATGAAAGTTGGTCTGAATGTTTATCTTGATGATATCTAGGTCAAGTTCGAAACTGGGTCACGTGCGGTCAAAAACTAGGTCAGTAGGTCTAAAAATAGAAAAACCTTGTGACCCCTCTAGAGGCCATTTATTTCATGAGATCTTCATGAAAATTGGTCAGAATGTTCACCTTGATGATATCTAGGTCAAGTTCGAAAGTGGGTCACGTGCCTTCAAAAACTAGGTCAGTAGGCCAAATAATAGAAAAACCTTGTGACCTCTCTAGAGGCCATATTTTTCATGGGATCTATATGAAAGTTGGTCTGAATGTTCATCTCGATGATATCTAGATCAAGTTCGAAAGTGGGTCACATGCTTTCAAAAACTAGGTCAGTAGGTCAATTAATAGGAAAACCTTGTGACCTCTATAAAGGCCATATTTTTCATGGGATCTGTATGAAAGTTGGTCTGAATGTTCATCTTGATGATATCTAGGTCAAGTTCGAAACAGGGTCATGTGCGGTCAAAAACTAGGTCAGTAGGTCTAAAAATAGAAAAACCTTGTGACCTCTCTAGAGGCCATACATGTGAATGGATCTCCATTAAGATCGGTCAGAATGTTCATCTTGATGATATCTAGGTCAAGTTCGAAAATGGGTCACGTGCCGTCAAAAAGTAGGTCAGTAGGTCAAATAATGAAAAACGTTGTGACCTCTCTAGAGGCCATATTTTTCATGGGATCTGTATGAAAGTTGGCCTGAATGTTGATCTTGATGATATATAGGTCAAGTTTTAAACTGGGTCAACTGCGATCGAAAACTAGGTCAGTAGGTATTGAAATAGAAAAACCTTGTGACCTCTCTAGAGGCCATACCCTTGAATGGATCTTCATGAAAATTGGTCAGAATGTTCACCTTGATGATATCTAGGCCAAGTTTGACACTGGGTCTCGTGTCCTAAAAAACTAGGTCAGTAGGTCAAATAATAAAAAAACCTTGTGACTTTTCTAGAGGCCATACTTTTCATGGGATCTGTATGAAAGTTGGTCTGAATGTTCATCTTGATAATATCCAGGTCAGGTTTGAAACTGGGTCAACTGCGGTCAAAAACTAGGTCAGTAGGTCTAAAATTAGAAAAATCTTTTGACCTTTCTAGAGGCCATATTTTTCAATGGATCTTCATGAAAATTGATCTGAATGTTCACCTTGATGATATCTAGGTCAGTTTCGAAACTGGGTCACGTGCGGTCAAAAACTACGCCAGTAGGTATAAAAATAGAAAAACCTTGTGACCTCTCTAGAGGCCATATTTTTCATGAGATCTTCATGAAAATTAGTGAGAATGTTCACCTTGATGATATCTAGGTAAAGTTGAAAACAGGGTGACGTACCTTCGAAAACTAGGTCAATAGGTCAAATAATAGAAAAACCTTGTGACCTCTCTAGAGACCATATTTTTCAATGGATCTTCACGGAAATTGGTCAGAATTTTTATCTTGATAATATCTAGGTCAACTTCAAAACTGGGTCACATGAGCTCATAAACTATGTAACTATGTCAAATAATAGAAAAAACGACATCATACTCAAAACTTGGTCATGTGGGAAGAGGTGAGCGATTCAGGACCATCATGGTCCTCTTGTTTGCCATTCCTTACCACAAACCCTTTCGGCGGGGGATACCAATTCATCGAATTTGCTCGTCACTACTGGATGCACATGCCATTAAAAGAGTCATGAAATTGGCCTTAATTTTTTCAAACGTTTTTAACAGAGTTTTAACAGGTCACCATTAAAATTCACCCATTACTTCTTACTATTTAATGCGATTTTCATGATCATAGTTTTATGCCATATATTAAAAAGCCATGAAATAAGCATATTAAAACCCTGGTAAAATATATCTTGTTAAAATGACTTTGATAGCCATGAAAAACTGCTTAAAATAAACCATTAAATAAGTTAATTGGCTCCTTAAAACTCCATGAAAAGTTTTAATTGGCATGAAATTAATGTGCCATTAAAAAAGTACCCCACATTTATTAGTAAATACTAATGGGGCCATTATTTTTTCTAACACTCTGTTAATTATTAAAAATTGATTAATGTTCTCATTAAATATGTCAGATTCAATTTTGATGAGTTCGTAATATTTTAATGGTATATCAAATTAAGGGCCATGAAAATTAGCCATCAGAATTAGACATCTTAAGATAATCAACTTCACATTGGTATTTGCCGTATTGATTTAAACTACGTATTTCTACACACGTAATAGTATCTATACATATGTACTATTATGTAAAATGCTAGAAGAATATTTGAGTCTTCTTTTTTCTCTCATTATTTTGTAATGTAAACACATGTAACAGCCTCATACAAACATTTGTCATATTGTATCCTCATTCTGTCATATGTTCACATAAAACGAGAAAATAAATGGATATTGTATTGTATTGTGTTGTACTGAGAAGGGATTACAGGTACCGGTTGAATAGATCAAGTGACCATGTGGGTAGTTTTAACTATTCAACATTTTTATATTGACAAACATTCTGACCAAGTTTTTATTGGCACAGACATTAGGCGTCAGGTGTATTCAAAAAGCAACTGTTGATGACAATGCCAGCGCAAAAAGGGCAAACACAGTTTAGCTCTCCTTCAGTACTTTGTGCTCAGGTGCATGCTCTTAAACAGCTAAGAGCGAATGTTTGAGGGATTGCATTACAAGTAGCTCCCCTAATCAAGCTTACCACACTTCTTGATTCATTGAAACGAAGAAGCCATTGACCTGCCCATGCCCCAAATGAATTTCAGTCAGACTGTAAATCTTCACAATGATGTGTACTGTTCACTTCTCTATAAACCTTAGTTTCTACTCAATGATTGGAAAATTTGAAAATCTTGTCTGAACACATTTTATAATGTAAATTCCTTACCCACCCACTTTCTTATACAAATGCTGATTATTTGGACAGGAAAAACAAAAAAGAAAACAGAAAAAAGTGGCATGCATCAATATCTATTTACCCTTACCAAAATAATGTTGATTGATGTTATCAAATAAATTAATATGTTCCTACACAAGTTGGCAAACATTTGAAAAAATGGCGTAACTGCATCAAGGGGAAATAACTTTAATGCAACTAGATATAACATCATGATATATTATAGAAGATGTGTGCGCAGTATGTATTTATTGTGATTAAAGTCCATTTTAAAACAATATGGGACTGGAATTATAAGCATTCAGTGGGACGAGTGCAAGCCAAAAACAAAAAAAAATATAATATTTTTTGTGCTTCTATAAAATATACGAGTCACATTTTACAGAATGAAGGATTTAATGGGCATCAAATTGCTGTTAAGGGCAACTAAGTTTACTCTGAAATGAAATTGTACAGAACCTGAACATTTAATGGGCATTAAATCAAATTTAAGGGTCATGAATAATCCTGTAAAATTCAAAATTTCACTACTTTTTCAAAGCCATTAACTTTTTTAGCTACCAAACTAATTTTTAACGGCATGATTCATGGTCAGAAATGGGTGTTTTAATGGTTTTTTAACATGTTACCCATTAATATTGTGAAACTTATTAAATAAAGTGATGCAAGAACTAATGGTGTAACTTAACGGTTTTTCCTATTTTAATGGATATTTTACAGGGTTTTAAACCATGTTTAATGGTATGTGCATCAGGTAGTGTGTTTAAACGACATCTCCTCCAAAACCACTGAATGGAGTTTGATGGACCTTGGCCTTGATGTTCCTTGGGTGGTCCTCTACCAAAGTTGTTCAAACGGTTCCGCTTGGTTGCACATAGGGGCTGTCAGAGCTAAAAATAGAAAAAACTTCAAACGACATCTCCTCCTAAACCGATGGTCCAATTTTGAAATAATTTCACACAAATGGTCCTTATGTCACCCTCTACAAAGACCGATTCGTCAAAAAACATGGCTGCCAGGGTATGACGTACCGTTTGGGTCAAAAGTCTGAAATCGCTCGAGCGGTACCATAATACACGGTTAGCGTGTAAATTTACACGCTTACCGTGTATTTCAATTGGTAGATCTATAAAAGTACACGCTCACCGTGTATTTTTACGCATTTACCGGGTAAAATATACGTTTAGCGTACAAATTTATACGCTTAGCGCGTATCGCTCGCTCAAGTTACACTTTTAAATAAATCAGCCAATCAAAATACATGTTACAAAGGAAGATACATGTATATAAAGTTTATGACTGAATTATTACTTTTAAGGAAACCTACATAATATTTTCATTTATACTACGAATTGTTTGGCCACTGTAAAGATGATTTCAGTCAAGTAATTTATTCTACAGTATATATGCTTTGATTAAAGACAAGTATATTTTATATCATATCTTACCTGAAAATCCTGCTTTATTCTTATTTTCGTCAGAAAAGAACAAGCATTTCCAGTCTAATTCCACACATATAAAACTTGTACCTTACATTTTAAAATGTCATTTGTTATCATATATCTATTTTTTCTACAACTTCAAATAGTATTTATTTTTCTTCGACTTGAATGACATGTACATAATTGGGGAGGGGGGTGAGGGGTGGTGGGGGGCGGCTCATGTCACTGAAGTTGCTGTTTTAAGTGATCTACCGAAAATCATTACGTAACTTATATGCAAAATGACATGATAGAACATATGTCACCTAGGTTATCAAGATCCTTTCGAGGTTCCCTAGTTAGAGCAGATCATAAAATTTACTGAAGCATATAAGATGACTTTGATATGATACAATTTAATGCCTTCGGTCATCAATGCCACTATATAAGAACGCACACGGATTAATATATCACGTGGCGGAGCTGTCTTGTGAAACGAAAACAAAAATTTCACAAGATATCTAGTATTCTAAAATCTGTAAGAATATATTTGGAAATTTAATGGACATTTATTTTTAAAACGATGAAAGTGTAGTTACAAAAATGTAAATTCGTTAGATACGAATCAAGGACTTTAACTACTTACTGATGGAAAATACCTAATATAAATCTATAATTTTTTATTTCTTATGTTTACATGCTGGGTCATTTTCATATCGAAAATGTATCGTGCGCAGAAGTCATTATCTGTAATTTAATAGAATAATTATGATAAAGCTGAATTCCGCAAAAAATAGAACAAGAATTCAAATCTGACCGCTGTCATTTGATATTTTCAAATAAAAACTTTCAATTCGAAGAATCAATAGAAATGATAAATAACAATTTTAAGATGATTACTATTTTTGAATACGGAATGAATTGATCCCCACTTTAGTATAAGTGGATACAAAATGAAAGGCTGGACTTAAATGAATATTTCATTTTCAACTTCCACTTTTAATTATATTACAAGTATCATGCAAGCTTATTGCGCAAGTTGTAACTTCTGCGAGGTCGAGCAAGGAAATAAGACAAAAACTTTGGTTTAAATAATTGATCTTTAAATGTTCCATATATAATTATTTTCCATTTAGGTAATTTTATGGCTTATTATAAATTATTATCCATTTTAGTATAAGTTTGTTAGTTACACGTACGCATCATATACATTACTGGGACTTCGCGCAGCCGGTCGTTGGCTACCTGGAAATAGATATTATCCATTTCTTCAATGAAACTATTCTCCATTTGGTTGTAGTTATGAATTATTACCCATTTAATAATATACACTTTTAAGAAACTACTGCTGTCTGCATTTTTTCATATGGATACAGAAGACGATCATACTACTGGTCCACGGTGAATGCAGTCATTTTTGCAGTTCTAAACTAAATTTTGATTGGTCTATTCGCTCGAATTCTGAATTTAGAATCGGGTCAACGAAAATACACGTTGAGCTTGTAAATTTACACAGTGAGCATTTAAATTTACGCGCTTAGCGTGTAATTTATATGCTAAGCATGTAAAAAACACGCTTAACGTATAAATTTACACGCTCACCGTGTATTATGGTACCGCTCGAGCGATTTCAGACTTTTGACCCAAATGGTTTGTCATACCAGAGGGCGTGGTCTTTTTTCCCTATATGTATATAGTGGAAACTTTAAAAAATCTTCTGGTATGAAACTGATGGCCCTATTTTGAAATAATTTTACACAAATGGTCCTTGTGTGACCCTTTACCAAGAGTGTTCAAATTATTTTGATTTGTCAAAAAACATGGCCGCCAGAGGGCGTGGTCACTTTTCCCTATATGTATATAGTGGAAACTTCAAAAATCTTCTTGTATGAAACTGCTGGCTCGATTTTAGAATAATTTTACACAAAATGGTCCTTGTGTAACCCTGTACCAAGATTGTTCAAATTATTTTGATTCGTCAAAAAACATGGCCGCCAGAGGGCATGGTCACTTTTCCCTGTAAGTATAAAGTGAAAACTTTAAAAGTCTTCGTGTGTGAAACTGCTGGCCCGAAAATCTTCTTGTCCAAAAGCACAGGGCCTAGGGCTTTGATATATGGTATGTAGAATCATCTAGTGTCCTCTATCAGGGTCAAATGTGGCCCTGCCTCGGGGGTCACATGGTTTATATAGACTATATAAGGAAAAACTTTGAAAATCTTTTTGTCCGAAACCACAGGGCTTAGGGCTTTGATATTTTTTTGTATGTGACATCATCTAGTGGTTCTCTACTAAAATTGTTCAAATTATTCCCCTAGGGTCAAATATGGCCCCGCCCTGGAGGTCACATGGTTTACATATACTTTTATAGTGAAAACATTAAAGATCTTCTCATCCAAAACCACAAAGCCTAGGGCTTTGATATTTGTAATGTGGCACCATCTAGTGGTTCTTTACCAAGTTTGTTCAAATTATACCCCTAGGGTCAAATATGGCCCCACCCCGGGGGTCACATTGTTTATATACACTTATATAGGGAGAAGCTTTAAAAACTTTCTTATCCATATCCTACAAGATTCAAATTTGGAGCACATGTATAGTTTTGAGTGGCTAGATGAACCTTTACATGAGTTGACCTTGATCTTGACCTAGTGACCTACTTTCGCATTTCTGTAGTTACAACCTTCAAATTTGGACCACATGCTTAGATTTGTGTACTGAAATCAACTTTGATCTTGACATTGACCTAGTGACCTACTTTCACATTTTTGAAGGTACAGGCTTCAAATTTGGACCACATGCATAGTTTTGAGTTCTGAAATGAAATTTGACCTTGATTTTGACCTAGGGACTTACTTTCACATTTCTCAAAATACAGTCTTCAAATTTGGACCACATGCATAGTTTTGTGTACCGAAATGAACTTTGACCTTGATCTTTACTTATTGACCTACTTTCACATTTCTTTAGCTACAGCCTTCAAATTTGGACCACATGCATAGGTTTTGTGTACCGAAATCAACTTTGACCTTGACATTGACCTAGTGACCTACTTTCACATGTTTGAAGATACAGGCTTCAAACTTGGACCACATGCATCTTCTCTGAATCAATAATAGCTAGAACCTTGATATTTGGTATGTGATGTCAGAGTTGTACCGTCTAAGTATTAACCCAGGCTGAAGAATGTGTGTAACGGCGAAAATAGAAGAAACCTATCAATACTTATACCATTAACTTATGCAAACACACTTAAATCCATATACTCAGATGATCGCTTTAGGTTCATTGACCCTCTTGTTCATATTTTCTAATTACTTAGTTTTGAATATTTACATTTTTGACATCAATATGACTTAGAATTTCAAATAAGCTTATTTGTAGATGGATTGTTTTCGAAGTTCACGATTAAGCATTAAAGCATCTTTTCAATGCATGAAATTAAAATGTAAAAAAAAGATATTTCAAAATAATAGTGGATTAGCATTTTGTCTTTTTTTACTTTTCTGGTGTTGAAATCAGTATTATAGATATCTTTAAAAATTTCAACTACCAATAAAATCTATAAGAAGATTATTTGGAAGCATAGAATGCAATCAAACAAGATAATAAGCACCCTTCTACCTTCAAACAAGATAATAAGCACCCTTCTACCTTCAAACAAGATAATAAGCACCCTTCTACCTTCAAACAAGATAATAAGCACCCTTCTACCTTCAAACAAGATAATAAGCACCCTTCTACCTTCAAACAAGGTAATAAGCACCCTTCTACCTTCTAACAAGATTATAAGTACCATTTTACCTTCAAACATGTGCTCGATCCCCGGCCGCGTCATACCAAAAACGTAAAAAATGGTACTAGTAGCTTCCTCGCTTGGCTCTCAACATTAAGAGGATAGTGCTAGGACTGGTCAGCCCGGTTTCAGTATAATGTGACTGGATAGGGTATCATGCCACATGTCTACGGCGTAATATTCCAGAGAGGCAGCTCTATAAAGTTGGGCATTGTGCTCACTGCTACAAGTAGACACCGTCGTTTATATGACTGAAAAAATGTTGAGAAAGACGTTAAACCCGAACACACACACACACACACACACACATACACCTTTATTGGTGTATTCTGAAGGCAAAGTCCACAGTAAATCCAGTGAATGGAACATAATTTTTCTCACATATCAGTTAATTTTAATGAAAAACCAGCTGTGAACATCTTCATAAACTGGAACAAATCGATAGCACACGGTATTCGATTGGTGGTCTAAACTGAAATGATGCTGGCGAATTATGTTGAAACAAATACTGATCTGTATCACAGTTACATACTAGTATAGCAATCTAGAGATATCAAATGCTTTTTAGCTCACCTGTCACGAAGTGACAAGGTGAACTGTCGTGACCGCTTGATGTCCGTCGTCAGTCGTGCGTCATCCGTCAACAATTTCTAAAAGAATCTTCTTCTTGAAAACCTCTGGGCAGAATTACACCAAACTTAACAGGAATGATCCTTGGGTGGCCCCCTTTCAAATTTTAAACCCTTCTTGTCCAAAACTACAGGGCCTAGAGCTTTGATATCAAGTGTGTAGCATCATCTAGTGCTCCTCTACCAAAGTTGTTCAAATTATCCCCCTAGGGTCAAATATGGCTCCGCCCCGGGGGTCACATGGTTTATATAGACTTATATAGGGAAAACTTTGAAAATCTTCTTGTACAAAACCACATGGCCTAGAGCTTTGATATTTGGCATGTACCATCATCTAGTGGTCCTCTACCAAGATTGTTCAAATTATCCCCCAAGGGTCAAATATGGCCCCGCCCCGGGGGTCACATGGTTTATATAGACTTAAATAGGGAAAACTTTGAAAATCTTCTTGTACAAAACCACATGGCCTAGGGCTTTGATATTTGGTTTGTAGCATCATCTAGTGGTCCTCTACCAAGGTTGTTCAAATTATCCCCCAAGGGTCAAATATGGCCCCGCCCCGGGGGTCCCAAATTTTACATAGACTTATATAGGAAAAAAAGTTTAAAAATCTTCTTGTCTGAAACCACAACACTAGACCTTTGATATTTGGTTTGTAGCATTGTCTTCTGGTCCTCAACCAAAATTGTTCAAATTGTACCCCTTTTTATTCCAAGTTTTATATAGACTTGTATAGGAAAAAGCTTTAAAAATCTTCTTGTCTGAAACCATAAGACCTAGGCTTTTGATATTTGATATGATGCATTGTCTAGTAGTCCTCTACCAAAATTATTCAAATTATGCTCCTGGGGTTAAAAGAGGCCCCGCCCTGGGATCACTTAGTTATTATGTGAGTTATATAGGAAAAGTACTTAAAAATCATCTGATCCTATTTCCAAGACTGTTTAATTATAATTACCTGATGACCCCAAGTAATATGATGTCACTTGACTGTGACCTTGACCTACTGACCTACTTTCTTGTTTTTTAAGATACAGCCTTGAAATTTTGATGACATACACAGTTTTGCACACAAATCGTGAAACTGAATTTCATTGACCATGAATGTAACCTACTGACTTTCTTAATATTTTATCATCAGTTTGACATTTGAAACATGTAGCTCATATTACTCAGGTGAGCGATTCAGGGTCATCATGACCCTCTTATTTGTAACAACATATGTATAATCCTTGGGGCGCAACATGTCAACAGGTAAATGTAATAAATATGTTGATATTTTTCTTTTAGACTTACCTCATGCATTATAAGGAAAGTTTAAACGTTTACATCCCGCAATGGGACACGCTTTTTAGTGTGATAACAACACTTAATTTCCTTGTTTACTACTCTCGCACGGTATTTGTAACAATAACATGTTAAATGTTAATATTGAGAAAGGGGAATCGGGTAGTGAAACCATTATCCCTGACAAAATAGTTGTACTACTTTTGAATCATATTGACTATAAAGAAAACCCTGATTTACCATGAAGTACACCTTGAATTACCAATAAAGACATAATCGACTTTTCCGATAATGTTTTCGTTATCGTTCTCTATTTATACTCATTTTTTTCTCACCTGTAAAACTTCCATTGAAAACAACAATACCATCAGCTTACAATGCCTGAATAATCGACAAACTAATCCCCAATGATAAAGTGATTCCCTCCAAATTGCGAGGACGAATCTATTTCATGATAACTGATAAAATAACAATTCATAATGCTTGCACATTACTTGACAAATAAATATTAGTATTTGTTTCATTTTAGTTATCCACTTAGTATACGGCAACATAGCTCAGTCGGGTAAAATGCAGATAACAATTGGATATAAGCAAATGGTTTTGTGACTTCCGAACTCAGTTCGAATCCTCATGAGGATTTTTTTCAGACATTTTTTTCATATTCGTTTTCATTTTTGTTCCCATATTTTCTTTTCTTTCCTTGATGGTCTGTATTTGTAAATATGTCTTTATATAACATAATAGTATGTTCATTATTTGCATGGCTTAAGTACATGCATTTAATCAATATCATCTTTGATAGAATGCTAATCTTTTCTAATCATATCGACTTTAGATATTTCTCTGTCGTGTTGTTACAGAGCACATGAAATAATCTAAATTTCTTATGCAAAAATGAAATACCAATTAAATATTGACGCTGAGTTTCGAACCCACACGGCAAAAGATCTGTTGAACGTGGACAATATGCTTTACCACAGCTAATTTGTAACTGGTACTAAATCTAGAAATATTTTGATTTTAACATGTTAAAAGAATGTTGAATACCCTATGTTCCATTTTAATCTATTTATAGTCATGTTTGTAAATATCAAGTTATCCTTGGGGCATAGTATTGTGCTATTTTTTAACCTGTCAGATGTGCATACATTAAACGCTCTGTCCATTCGATATTATAATATTCGGCCCAACTTCGGTGCTATCCGTATGTTTTACGGAAAGAAATTTTGGTTAAGTGTTAGTATTGTAAGTGAAACACATAATCGTCGTTCGTGACTGTGGCTCAGTGGTTACCTCAGTGGTTACAGCATTGACTCAAATGCTGGAAATCGCTGATTCGAGCTCATTAGGGAGAACATTTTTATTTTTAATTGTTTATATGATTTATATGACTCCGATGACAGCAGTACCGACACCGCGAGCGAAACTGAATGATGAATTTAGCTAGTTGTAATTTATATGTATGAAATTT
This sequence comes from Mercenaria mercenaria, assembly GCF_021730395.1. NCBI lineage: Eukaryota > Metazoa > Mollusca > Bivalvia > Venerida > Veneridae > Mercenaria > Mercenaria mercenaria. The sequence goes on along the minus strand of NW_026462931.1, from coordinate 41,237 downwards.
GTAAAGTAGTGAAATAAACTGTGAATAAAAATAACATAAACATATATTAAAAAATGAGAATTTAAAAAACAAGAGCTGTCGGAGGACAGCAACGCTCCTTGACTATTAACAGCCTTTTCAATTGAATGAATACAAAAGTCGAAAAAAGGGGCATAATTTTGTAGTCGCCGCTTTGTCAGTCCGTCTGTCTCACATTACATATTCGGGATATTTCTCAGCAATCACTGGTTGGAATTTAGTGAAACTTCAGAGGAAATAGAGGAGATGCGTATATTGTCTCTGTATTCCGGTCGGATGATTTTTCACAGAGTTATTGCCCTTTGATTACAGTAGTGTAATATAGAAGAATTCTTGTTTAGAACATTTCTCAGGAACCACTGGGTGGAATTCAGCCACATGTCATAGGAGGCTTTACTATCAAGTGGAGATGCGCATACTATCTTCCTGATCCGGTTAGATGATTTTTCACCCAGTAATGGCCCTTTGATTATTCAACAAAAGTATACTGTAGTACAATTCTTGTCCGGAATATTTCCCAGCAACCACTGGTTGGAATTTAGCGAAACTTCATTGGAAGCTTCACTTTCAAAAGGAGATGCGCATATTTTCTTTGTGTTCCGGTCGGATGATTTTTCACAGAGTTATTGCCATTTGCTAATTCAGCAGTAGTATACTATAGTACAATTCTTGTCCAGAGTATTTCTCAGAAACCACAGGTTGGAATTTAGCCATACTTCTCAGGAAGCTTCGCTATCAATAGGAGATGCGCATCTTATCTTCTTGTTTCAGATGATTTTTCATTCAGTTATTGCCCTTTGATTATTCAACAGTAGTATACTATAATAGTACAATTCTTGTCCAGAGCATTTGTCAGGAACCACTAGTTTGAATTTTTTTGAGCTACAAAGAATATAGCCCATTTATTTAAACTTTACACACACATAACATATATACATACATAGATACATACTTCTGAATAAATCACTAAACAGAGAGAAAAACAAAAAACATTGAAATATACATCAGTACGTAATTCAATATATTATGGTTCTAATTTGGGCATGTAAAGTATGATGTTTTGTTATGAGATAAGAATCTAAAGGCGACAGAGAGTTAGAGAGAGTTGAAAAGATATAATTCAAGAAAAAAAGGTAAATAAAATGGTCCGAAGAAAGTAAAAGTATCCTTCATAGTTAGAATTTAGCAATACTTCATATGAAGCTTTACTATTACAAGGAGATGCGCATATTAAATTCGTTTTCAGATCAGATGATTTTTCTGCGAGTTATTGCCATTTGATTATTCAACAGTAGTATACTGTTGTACATTTCTTGTCCGGAATATTTCTCAGCAACTACTGGTTGGATTTTAGCCATACTTCATAGTAAGCTTTACTAACAAAAGGAGAAGCACATATTATCTTCATGTTTTGCTTGGATGGTTTTCATTGGTTTATTGCCGTTTGATTATTCAACATTAGTAAACTATAGCGCCATCATAGTTGGGAATATTTCTCAGCAACTACTGCCTCTGACTTTAGCAAAAATTCATAGGACATTTCACTCTCAAGAGGAGGTGTACATATTTTCTTCATTATCCATTAATGAGATATTGCCCTAAAAACTATATGTGTCCAGTCAGTAAATTCCACTTTTATTCTTTTAATATGCAAATTTCGGAGAGCATCCATTGGTTTTACTGATTTTCTTGTTTACAACATGTATTTATCTGCAGGACCTTATTCAAGATGCGGTAAAACGTGGCACCCCTGAGCACAACAGGAACATTGCTGACCTCTCCATTTGGGATTTTGCCGGGCAGTATGTGTTTTATGCCACACACCAGATCTTTCTTTCAAGGCGAGCTATATATCTACTTGTGACTGACCTGTCTCAACATTTAGACAATCCAGTACAAGATGATTGCTATATTGACTCTAAGGGTAGAACACATTGCAATATTTCAGGTAAGTATACATTGTGGGATTAAACACGACCAATACAAACTACATATTATTTTTGTGTTCTAAATTGAAATTTGACATTGATTTTTACCTAGTACCTACGTTCACATTTCTTAAGCTACAGCCTCCAAATTTGAAGCACATGCATAGTTTTGTATACCAAAATGAACTTTGACCTTGAAATTGATCTAGTGACCTACTTTCACATTTCTCAAGCTACAGCTTTCAAATTTGGACCACATGCACAATGTTGTGTACCGAACTGAAATTTGACCTTGACTTTGACCTTGAGCTAGTCTTCAAATTTGGAACATTCAAAAATGGCTCAATGTAAGTTTTGCTATTTTTCTTACCAAACAGGGATAAAAAAACCAGTCTAAAGATTTCAGACATCTGATTGTAAAATTGTGTCATTTTAGCCAAAGGATATACAGTGGCTATATACACGACTTTGAAATGAAAATAGAAATATTAATACATGTACACCATAGTCTATAAAGTTAGTCTGAGAAAGGCTAATGTGACTTATTTTGCAGAATATGTGACATTTTGGCTGAACTCGATACACACTTTTTGCGAATCTGAAAAGACGGGAGAGCCCCCTGTGATTTTAGTTGGAACATTTGCAGATAAGTTACCTAAGGTGTTTAAATTAATTCATTTTCTGTGCTAAGTAGTACACATCTACAATTAGTTTCAATTAGCTTATTAGTCGCCGGTAGAAACCGGCGATTATATTTGATACACATTAGGATTCTTTAACTTTAAAGTGTGACAATGAAAAAATATTATTCTAAATAAAGGAAAAATAAGGCAATTAATGAAAGGCTTACATAAAGGAATTAGGAGCTGAAAATTGCAAAAGATTTTTAAGGTGAGCTTTTGTGATCACCCTGTGTCCGTCGTCCGTCGTCAACAATTTGACTGTTAACACTCTAGAGGTCACATTTTTGGCTCAATCTTAATGAAACTTGGTCAGAATGTTACCCTCAATAAAATCTTGGATGATTTCGATATTGGGTCATCTGGGATCAAAAGCTAGGTCACCAGGTCAAATCAAAGGAAAAGCTTTTTAACACTCGAGAGGTCACACTTTTGGCCCAATCTTAATAAAACTTAGTCAGAATGTTACCCTTAATAAAATCTTGGACGAGTTCGATATTGGGTCATCTGGGGTCAAAAACTAGGTCACCAGGTCAGATCAAAGGAAAAGCTTGTTAACACTCTAAGAGGTCACATTTTGGCCCAATCTTAATAAAACTTGGTCGGAATGTTACTCTTAATAAAATCTTGGATGAATTTGATATTGGGTCATCTGGGGTTAAAAACTAGGTCACCAGGTCAAATCAAAGGAAAAGCTTGTTAACACTCCAGACGTCACAATTTTGACCTAATCTTACTGAAACTTCGTCAGCATGTTATCCTCAATAAAGTCTTGGACGAGTTCGATATTGGGTCATCTAGGGTCAAAAACTAGGTCACCAGGTCAAATCAAAGGAAAAGCTTGTTAACACTGTAGAGGCCACATTCATGACTGTATCTTCATGAAACTTGGTCAGAATGTTAGTATTGATGATCTTAAGATCCAGATTGAATCTGGGTCTTGTAGGATCAAAATCTAGGTCACCCAGTCAAATCAAAGGAAAAGCTAGACAATATCTTAATGAAACTTGGTCAAAATGTTAATCTTGATGATCTATAGGTCAAGTTCAGATCTGGGTCAGGTGGGGTCAAAAACTAGGTCACTAGGTCAAATCTAAGGAAAAGCCTGTTAACACTCTAGAGGCCACATTTATGACTGTATCTTCATGAAACTTAGAATGTTAAACTTGATGCTCTTTAGGACAAGTTGGAATCTGGGTCATGTCGGGTCAAACCCTAGGTCACGGGGTCAAATGAAAGGAAAAGTTAGTTAACACTTTAGAGGCCACATTTATGACTATATCTTAATGAAACTTGGTCAGAATATTTATCTTGATGATCTTTAGGTCAAGATTAAATCTGGGTCAGGTGGGGTCAAAAACTAGAAACTTTGTCGGCGTGTTATCCTCAATAAAGACTTGGACGAGTTCGATATTGGGTCATCTAGAATCAAAAACTAGGTCACTAGATCAAAGCAAAGGAAAAGCTTGTTAACACTGTAGAGGCCACATTTATGACTGTATCTTCATGAAACTAAGTCAGAATGTTAAACTTCGTGATCTTTAGGACAAGTTTGAATCTGGGTCATGTCGGGTCAAAACCTAGGTCACGGGGTCAAATGAAAGGAAAAGCTAGTTAACACTTTAGAGGCCACATTTATGACTATATCTTAATGAAACTTGGTCAGAATATTAATCTTGATAATCTTTAGGTCAAGATTAAATCTGGGTCAGGTGGGGTCAGAAACTAGAAATTTTGTCAGCGTGTTATCCTCAATAAAGACTTGGACGAGTTCGATATTGGGTCATCTAGGGTCAGAATCTAGGTCACTAGATCAAAGCAAAGGAAAAGCTTGTTAACACTGTAGAGGCCACGTTTATGACTGTATCTTCATGAAACTTAGTCAGAATGTTAAACTTGATGATCTTTAGGACAAGTTGGAATCTGGGTCATGTCGGGTCAAAACCTAGGTCACGGGGTCAAATGAAAGGAAAAGCTAGTTAACACTTTAGAGGCCACATTTATGACCATATCTTAATGAAACTTGGTCAGAATATTAATCTTGATAATCTTTAGGTCAAGATTAAATCTGGGTCAGGTGGGGTCAGAAACTAGAAACTTTGTCAGCGTGTTATCCTCAATAAAGACTTGGACGAGTTCGATATTGGGTCATCTAGGGTCAAAAACTAGGTCACTAGATCAAAGCAAAGGAAAAGCTTGTTAACACTGTAGAGGCCACGTTTATGACTGTATCTTCATGAAACTTAGTCAGAATGTTAAACTTGATGATCTTTAGGACAAGTTGGAATCTGGGTCATGTCGGGTCAAAACCTAGGTCACGGTGTCAAATGAAAGGAAAAGCTAGTTAACACTTTAGAGGCCACATTTATGACCATATCCTAATGAAACTTGGTCAGAATATTAATCTTGATGATCTTTAGGTCAAGATTAAATCTGGGTCAGGTGGGGTCAGCGTGTTATCCTCAATAAAGTCTTGGACGAGTTCGATATTGGGTCATCTAGGGTCAAAAACTAGGTCACTAGATCAAAGCAAAGGAAAAGCTTGTTAACACTGTAGAGGCCACATTTATGACTGTATCTTCATGAAACTTAGTATGAATGTTAAACCTGATCATCTTTAGGTCGTGTTCAAATCTGGGTCATGTCGGGTCAAAAACTAGGTCACGGGGTCAAATCAAAGGAATAGCTAGTTAACACTTTAGAGACCACATTTATGAGCATATCTTAATGAAACTTGGTCAGAATGTTAATCTTGATGATCTTTAGGTCAGTAGGTCCGGTGAGCGTTACAGGGCCTTCATTGCTCTCTTGTTATTTCAAAAGATAGCTTTTGAACTTATCCCTATCCTATTCAGCCATAAATAAATTAACGACTGCTAAGGATTTCCAGCGGGCACTGATTGGCTGAGTCATTACCTGTGTCTACGTCATGCTGCGTATATCTGGAATATACTACTGCAGACAAAAAAAAAGATCAACATGAGCGCATGTAATACAAGGGAAGTAGCACCGTCTAAAAAGGCAAATTCTGTGACTGTCTATCGACTGTAAGACAAGGGAAGTAACACTGTTCATATATCGCAGGGGTTGTCGGCTCAAGGTCAAGGTCACAACTCAAGGTCAAAGGTTTGAGCCTTTCATTTTGTGTCCGCTCTATATCTCCTAAACCCCTTGAAGGAATTTTATCAAACTTGGGTCAAATGATCACCTCATCAAGACGATGTGCAGAACCCATGAATCAGTCATGCCGGCTCAAGGTCAAGGTCACAACTTAGGGTCAAAGGTTTGAGCCTTCCATTTTGTGTCCGCTCTCTATCTCCTAAACTCCTTGAAGGATTTTCATCAAACTTGGGTCAAACGATCACCTCATCAAGGCGATGTGCAGAACTTATGAGTCAGCCATGTCGGCTCAAGGTCAAGGTCACAACTGAAGGTCAAAGGTTTGAGCCTTCCATTTTGTGTCCGCTCTCTATCTCCTAAACTCCTTGAAGGATTTTCATCAAACTTGGGTCAAACGATCACCTCATCAAGGCGATGTGCAGAACTTATGAGTCAGCCATGTCGGCTCAAGGTCAAGGTCACAACTGATGGTCAAAGGTTTGAGCCTTCCATTTCGTGTCCGCTCTATATCTCCTAAACCCCTTGAAGGAATTTTATAAAACTTGGGTAAAATGATTACCTCATCAAAACGATGTGCAGAAATTATGAGTCAACCATGCCAGCTCAAGGTCAAGGTCACAACTAAGGGTCGAAGGTTTGAGCCTTCCATTTTATGTCCACTCTGTATCTCCTAAACCCCTTGAAGGATTTTCATCAAACTTGGGTCAAATGATCACCTCATCAAGAACTCATGAGTCAGCCATGTCAACTCAAGGTCAAGGTCACAACTGAAGGTCAAAGGTTTCAGCTCTGTATCTCCTAAACCCCTTGGATTTTCATGAAACTTGGGTCAAATGATCACCTCATCAAGACGTTGTGCAGAATTCATGAGTCAGCCATGTCAGTTCAAGGTCAAGGTCACAGCTAAAATCAAAGGTTTACCCTTTCACTATCCATAGCAGTGGCGGGGGATTTAGCTGTCTTTCAGACTGCCTTGTTTAGTTTGTTATACCAGTAACAATAAATAAAGTAGAGGTACAACACGCCTGAACACCAGATATGTTATAACTGTATTTATTTATAGATCTACTAGTGTCGGTTCAATATGAACTTTCATCAGGATATACATATTAAAAAATTGTTACCTGAAGTACAATTTTATACCGTCATGTTTGTGACGTTTGTTACTAAAATTAGAAACAGTTGTTGCTATTTATAGATTAAAATTGGAATATTGCCAAATTGTAACTTGCATTTAATAAAACAGTAAGGAAAGTCAGTCTGTTTTTTTAATATACCTTATATGTAGTGGACACTATCTGTTCATTAACATCCGAATATGTCCCAGTTTCGTCTAAACATACAGTTTCTGTGCTGTTAGATTTGATAGGTAAGTTTGTGTTTATGAGGTTCCTTATGTCAGTATCAGGATATTGGGTTCTTAAGGATACCATTGTGTAACAGGCCTCAATTTCACCAAAAGCGTGCATACAACTTGATAATGTAAGCTTTTAAATGTCAAACGAGGTTCCTTATGTCAGTATCAGGATATTGGGTTCTTAAGGATACCATTGTGTAACAGGCCTCAATTTCACCAACAGCGTGCACACAACTTGATAATGTAAGCTTTTGAATGTCAAACGATAGAAGTAAGTTGGATATTGACAAGTTATATAGTGACAGAAGTTCTCAAAAAATTTCTTTAGATTACTTCCCCTGATAATATTAGTTTTTCATGAGTTATCTCCCCTGAAAAATAGAAAAAAACATGATTTTCTCCTTTTCCCTATGGGGAATTTTAAATTTCTTTTTGATATTTGTATCAGAATCATATAATGCAGCTTTCTACCGCAAAATTTTCTCAGAACTCAAGTTCAGATTCTCATAATCAAAAAATTATATATTTCCCATAGGCATCAATGTTAACTTCAGTTCCGATTATCTCCCCAAAAAATGATAAAATTTGAAAAATCTCTCGGTGAAAGGTTTTGAATTTTAAATGTCTTTAAAGTGACCAAATTTCATTTAAATATTACCATCCAGTTACAAGATATGAAATAGGGCTATTACACCATGTTATCCTTAAGACCAGGTCCATAATTTCTATGTTGTTGTAGTCCGGGATTGGCGACAATGGTAAAGGTGATAACGGTGGTAGAGTTTCAAATGTGCATTTTTCCACAGGTGTACTGGTTGGTGCTGCTGAAAGCCATTTTATGCCCCCGGCATCTACTGATGCGGGAGGCATATAGTGATTGTCCTGTCCGTCCGTCCGTACGAGGTTAACCAAATGGGACCGTTTCGCTGCATAAACCTTACTTATATTACTACACTGCATTACCTTGACCATGACTTGATATAATGCATGTACTGTCCTCTCAGTTTAACCTGACCTTCTATTTGACTTGATGACCTTACTTGGGTCATTGTACTTGGTACAATCTGTTAACCTGGACTTCTCTGCATCAATACCCCTTACTTGAATGACTTGATACTAATGCAGATGTAACCTGTGACCATTCCTCATCTTCAAAATCACCTGACCTCAGTTTGACCTTGACCTTGACCTCGTTTTGGACTTGGGTTGCTTTGTATGGGCCATCTCTTGGTTAACCAAATGGGACCGTTTCGTCTGGCATCAATACCCCTTACTAGAATGATTTGATACTAATGCAGATGTAACCTGTGACCATTCCTCATCTTCAAACATCACCTGACCTCAGTTTGACCTTGACCTCGTTTAGGTTGCTTTGTATCGACAAGGATGCCACCGGGGGCATCATGCGTTTATTGAACGCAACTTCTTGTTTCTTCTCTGGAATAACTCTGAATTTTATGTACTTATTTACTTTGTTGTCAAACTATGGGCCTTTCAGTCGAAATGTTTCTTTTACAAGGAATCTTTTGCATTTATTGCTTGAAAATTTGAAAAATATACGCTGTTTTTCAGCCTTTCAGTGGCATGCAATGCACTGTAATAGCAGTTATTGCTTTATTAGCCTTTTGTACCCCCCGACAACAAAGTTGTAACGGGGGTATACTGGTTTCAGGTTGTCTGTCTGTCTGTCCGTAGACAATCTTGTGCACACCAACTCTCCTCATCCCCTTCACAGAATTTACTGAAACTTCACACAAATGATCAGTAACAACAGTAGTTGTGCATGGTGCATGTTGTTCTTTCAGGAAAGGTATTTGCAGAGTTGTGGGACTTTGTTTTTGTTACTATACTATATATATTGAGTTTGCATATGCAATCTTGTGCGAACCAACTCTCCTCATCCCCTTGATACAACTAAATGAAACTTCACACAAGTGATCAGCATGGTGCATGTTAGGTTCTTTCAGGAAAAAACTATTGCAGGGTTACGGGACTTTGTTTTTTGTTACTATACTATATACATACAGTCTATATATATACAGTCCACATAATTACGCGACGTTGTGTGCACCAAATTGCAATGTACTATGTCAGTGCGTGAGGGGTGTACATTCATCACCTTCAGTGATAGCTCTAGTTTTTCAATCCAATCTTCAAAATATTAGCCAACAGATCTCCGGCGACTTGATGCTCTGCATCAAAATTTTACTTGTCTTAAGTGTTGCATTTGAAATATTACATATATTGAAAAATAACTGCGGAATTAATTCTGACTGGATTGATTAACTTTTTAATCTTCGATCAATTTTATACTGGGATCCTGACATTTTGATTACATATCTAAAGAATGTAATAATATGACTAAATAAGGTGTATAACCTTGACAACAAGATCACTGTTTGTTTATTTTCTTTGCACCAGAAATATTAGATCTTTAGGTTAAATGTTGGATGAATACTAGCCATTGATAATAACCAGAAACTCGGTGAACGCCAATTAACACTAAATAGCGCAAATTTAGTGGGACTTTAATGCATAGATAGTAGGTATGATTTCGTCTAACAAAGCAGGAATTGTCAACGACCGCTAAGGCTAGAGGAATACTTGCAGGTGCTTTTTCATACATTATGTCAGGCACGGGTTTTCCCCATGGTAGAACCACCGACCTTCCGGAACTGTAGATAGTTTAAACTGTTTCCTCTAAAATTAACTGTTTCATGCGCAGAAGTGATGCGCAAAGGTTCTCCTCGCGAAGTAATCTAATGCTTTGATATTTTACGTAAAGCTGAAGGATGTCATTTTCATAACTGGGTGTATTCCAATATTACGATAATTCTGGTATAGTTAAAATAAAAAAGTAGCAACTTCACAGGTCGCTCAACACGACAAAAACGAAAATGTTGCAGGCTCGGTTTGATTGAGCCTGTTCATGGACGGTAGTGGAAATGCATGCTACCGTCCACGCCCTCTAGCCCCGGGTTGAGCAGAACTCATTAAGGCATTTAACGTTTGAAATTACATAACATTACACAGTAAAAAAAATAGTCTAACCTGGAAATCTGTGGTGTTACTCGTGCTTGGAAAAGATAATAGGTAAGGGTGTCATTCTGATAAAATCAAGGAATCAGCTGGTTAGTAGGTTAGTGGGCTCATGACTTATTTGACATTTTAAAGAAATCGACCTTACCTCGAGAAATAACTTTGACTGTTTCCTAAACACCCAAAAAACGATATACCAGGCGATGGAGTCACCAATTTTGTCTTGAGAAACGTAATAACTAAAATCCTATAAAATCAGTTGGTTTATGAAAATGTAGGAGGTCTGATGAATAAATGTACTATTAGAATTATTGTGTCTATGTAATATGTCTTTCAGCCTAAACTAACAGTTTGTCACACGCAGGCCTACAATGAAATGATTTCAGAATATTTACATTTTCTTTATAAAAATATCACGTAAGCAGCATTATAACAAAATAGAAAAAGTGGAAACTTCACAGGTCGCTCAAACTTTATATTCAAATCTCAGTTTCCTAGTAAAACTGAATTGCTACCGAAAAGTACTCATATTTAGGATAAACTTACTTACTTGGGAGTTCTATCGCAAAACACTTAAACACTTGATTTAATAACTAGCTATTGTTGCTTTTCAGGAAAAGAGAGAAGAAATTACAGATGAGTTTTTCACAAAACTGAGAGAAACGTTGGCATATAGCGAGGCATTTGAACATCTTAGTGGCACAACTTTTGCAATTGACAACTCAATTTTAGATCCAAATGTAGAAGAGCTCAGGAAAACGATTGTAGACATAGCAACTAAGCAGAGTTATTGGACTGAATTATATCCAGCGAGATGGGTAGTACTGGAACGGTCATTGGAGAATTTCAAAAGGCAAGGAAAGAAGGTATTTGAAATGGTCAAAGAGTATTACGTGTAATCAATATTCAGCTGTTATGGCCCTTCTGTTGGTGTTTTGGAGTATATATATCGTGACCTGTTTTAGCTCGACTATTCGAAGAATAGTCTAGCTGTTCTACTCACCCTGGCGTCGGCCCTGGTCTCGGCGTCAAACCTTGGTTAAAGTTTTGCATGCAAGTACATACAGCTATCATTTAAAGGCATATAGCTTTGAAACTTATTTTTTATACGCCCGAAGGGACATAATATGTTATACCACTGGTGTCCGTCCGTTAGCAATTTCGTGTCCGCTCTCTAACTCTTGAACCCCTTGAAGGATTTCAAAGAAACTTAACACAAATGTTCGCTACAATGAGGCGATGTGCAGATCGCATGTTTTGGGTGTCTCACTTCAAGATCAAGGTCACACTTGGGGATCAAGCTCATATCAGTTTGTTTCCTGTCCGCACCACTGGCGCCAGATCGGAAAGAAAATGCCTCTGTACATGTTATACCCTACCCCTAGGTATTCTATAAGAACCATGGTCGTGAACGGGAAAATACACTAACCCATTTCAATCGCACATTTCTCAATTAAAATGTGCAGTTCGATAAATGTGTACTATGGATATTAAGCAAGCGATAATTTATCTTCCATCGTGCACCAGTCACATTGTCTTAATATTCCATAATGCAGAGATGCTCCACATATTTTTTGCTTATGTCAACGTTATAGAAAAAACTTGCGTGAACTCCCCTAATGAACATCCGGTCTGGAGGTCACGACAGTGTGCACATGTTAAACGAAATGTAAACAAATAAAAACAGAATGCAATATATTCACAGTTTTACGATAAGACTCGAAATGATGAATGAAATTCATCTTGTATATGATTTTGAATTTGAAATCATACATTGGTATACATCTATTCTGATTATTTAATTCATTTTGCACATTTATGCTGCATATAAACATTTTAGCGTACACGTGTAGTAAAATGACGACTGACATACATTTTCACATCAGCCAATCAGAGTGTGTCGGTAATCTAGACCGGAACTTCACCAGGGAAGTTCAAGTAAGTTTTTTGTATACCTTTGAAAAAACTGTAAACTACACGTTGTTTTTCTAAGATAAGAAGTATTGAAGAAATGTGACCGGTACACAACGGAAGATAAATTACCACTTGTTTAATATCAATAGTACACATTTACTGAACTGCGTGTTTTAGGTATGAAATACGCGATTGAAATGGGTTAGTATATTTTCCCGTTCACGACCATGGTTCTTATAGAATACCTAGGGGACGGGTATAACATGTACAGAGGCATTTTCTTTCTGATCTGGCGCCAGTGGTCCGCACTGTAACTCTTCAACTGCATAAAGGATTTCAAAGAAATTTCACCACACTAAGACGACGTGCAGAGCGCATGTTTCGGATGAGTCGCTTCAAGGTTGAGGTCACACTTAGGGGTCAAATGTCATATATTACTTTGTGTTGCATTTTCCATTACTGCTCATGAACAGACTCAATCAAATCGAGTCTGCAATTTTCACTGTTTGCATTGTTCTCGGTGCTTCCGAGGGATCTGCTTTCCAGATTTTATTTGCTTTGTGTGTATTGCTCTGTATTGCAGTGCCCTTGTTTTGTTTTTAGCTCACTTGAGCAAAGTGCTCAAAGGTGAGTTTTTGTGGTCGCCCTGTGTCCGTCGTCCGGCGGCGTCGTCAACAATTTGACTGTTAAAACTCTACAGGTCACAATTTTAGTCCAATCTTAATGAAACTTGGTCAGAGTGTTACCCTCTATAAATTCTTGGACGAGTTCGATATTGGGTCATCTGGGATCAAAAACTAGGTCACCAGGTCTAATCAAAGGAAAAGCTTCTTAGCACCCTAGAGGTCACAGTTTTGGCCCAAATCTTAATGAAAATTGGATAGAATGTTACCTTTAATAAAATCGTGGTTGAGATCGATATTGGGTCATCTAGGATCAAAAACCAGGTCACCAGGTCAAATCAAAGAAAAAGCTTGTTAACACTCTAGAGGTCACAATTTGGGCCCAGTCTTCATGAAACTTGGTCAGAATGTTACCCTCAAAAATATCTTGGCTGAGTTTGATATTGGGTCATCCGGGGTCAAAAACTAGGTCACCAGGTCAAATCAAAGAAAAAGCTTGTTAATACTGTAGAGGCCACATTTATGACTTTATCTTCATGAAACTTGAATGTTAACTGTTAGTTTTAAATCTGGGTCAAGTATGGTCAAAAACTAGGTCACCAGGACAAATGAAAGGAAAAGCTAGTTAACACTGTATAATCCACATTTATGACCTTATTTTAATGAAACTTAGTCAGAATGTTAATCTTGATGATCTTTAGGCCAAATTTAAATCTAGGTCGAGTGGGGTTAGAAACTAGGTCATCATGTCAAATCAAAGGTAAAGCTTGTTAACACTGTAGAGGCCACATTTATGATTTCATCTTATGAAACTTGGTCAGAATGTTAACCTTGTTGATCTTTAGGTCAGGTTCAAATCTGGGTCAGGTGGGGTCAAAAACTAGGTCACCAGGTCAGATGAAAGGAAAAGCTAGTTAACACACTATCAGCTGCATTTATGACCTTATCTTAATGAAACTTGGTCAGAATGTTAATTTTGATGATCTTCAGGTCAAATTTAAATCTGGGTCAGGTGGGGTGGAAAACAAGGTCACTAGGTCAAATCAAAGGAAAAGCTTGCTAACACTCTAGAGGCCAAATTCATGACTGTATCTTCATGAAACGTGGTCAGAATGTTAATCTTGATGATCTTAAGGCCAAGTTAGAATCTGGGTCATGTGGGGTCAAAAACTAGGTCACCGGGTCAAAACAAAGGAAAAGCTCGTTAACTGTTAAGCCTGTCTCACACAGAACACACGGCTTATACGGTTGGCCACCCGTGTAAACCGTACATACAACCGAACCAACCGTGGCCTTATCCGAGTTACACTCGGGCCATTCGAGTGTATTCGTGAAAGCCGTGTATGATTTTTAAAACTTTTAAAAAACTGGCACGGGTGCCATGTCCGTGTATGATCGTATTAGCGATCGTACAAGACCGTGAGAGACCGTTTGAGACCGTACGAGACCGTATATACAACCGCACATGAAGTCCACTCCACGAGTGAGCTCAACCGTGTCAATATCGTATATAAATCGTATTGAATCGTGTGAAACCGTTCCCAAGTCCTACATCCAACACCCGGATTAACACTCGAATGTCACACGATCACCGTACGATTCACACGAGTGTACACACGGTTTTATACGATCGCCATACGACCAATACGGTTTCATACGATCGCCATACGACCAATACGGTTCAAGTACGAATTATACATGGTCAAGTACGACCAGACACGGTCTCTACGTCTGTACAAAGCTCGTGTATGATCATACAGCACTCGAACACAACAGAAAACACAACTACCTGCTGCCACCTTGAAACAACAGAGTACTTGCTACATAATGCCTCCAAAGAAGAAGAAAGTCCCCAAAAGAATCCCCATGGAAGATTCTCCCAGCGAGAATACAAAAAGGGCCACCAAGGCCCTCCGACCACTTCAACCTGTTGACCCTGTCGACCCTGATGAGCTGCAGGACCCGCTGGCAACACCTGACGAGATACCCAGAGATTCAGACTCGGATGCCAGCTCGATGGGCCCTCCAGGAACTGCTGCACCCTCGAAAAAAAGGTACATTTTACATTGCTTCACATTTTTATTTATTTATATATTTATTTATTTTTAATTTTTAATCCCCCGCCGTGACGGAGGGATTATAGGAATGGTCTGCGTCCGTCCTTCCGTCCGTCCGTCCGTCCGTCCTTCCGTCCGTCCTTCCGTCTTTCCGTCCTTCCGTCCGTAACAAAATCGTGTCCGGTCCATATCTCCTAAACCCCTTGAAGGATTTTCATGAAACTTGGGTCAAATGATCACCTCATCAAGACGATGTGCAGAACCCATGAGTCAGCCTTGTCGGTTCAAGGTCAAGGACACAACTCAAGGTCAAAGGTTTGAGCCTGCCATTTTGTGTCCGCTCTATATCTCCTAAACCCCCTGAAGGAATTTTATAAAACTTGGGTCAAATGATCACCTCATCAAGACGATGTGCAGAACCCATGAGTCAGCCACTCCGGCTCAAGGTCAAGGTCACAACTCAAGGTCAAAGGTTTGAGCCTTCCATTTTGTGTCCGCTCTATATCTCTTAAACCCCTTGAAGGAATTTTATAAAACTTGGGTCAAATGATCACCTCATCAAGACGATGTGCAGAACCCATGAGTCAGTCATGCCGGCTCAAGGTCAAGGTCACAACTTAGGGTCAAAGGTTTGAGCCTTTCATTTTGTGTCCGCTCTATATCTCCTAAACCCCTTGAAGGATTTTCATCAAACTTGGGTCAAACGAGAGGAAGCCATCCAGCTGGCTTACGGAAGGTCGGTGGTTCTACCCAGGTGCCCGCTCGTGATGAAATAGTGCACGGAGGGGCACCTGGGGTCTTCCTCCACCATTAAAGCTGGAAAGTCGCCATATGACCTAAAATTGTGTCGGTGCGACGTTAAACCCAACAAATATATAAATAAATATTGGGTCAAACGATCACCTCATCAAGGCGATGTGCAGAACTTATGAGTCAGCCATGTCGGCTCAAGGTCAAGGTCACAACTGAAGGTCAAAGGTTTGAGCCTTCCATTTCGTGTCCGCTCTATATCTCCTAAACCCCTTGAAGGAATTTTATAAAACTTGGGTCAAATGATTACCTCATCAGAACGATGTGCAGAAATTATGAGTCAACCATGCCAGCTCAAGGTCAAGGTCACAACTAAGGGTCGAAGGTTTGAGCCTTCCATTTGGTGTCCACTCTGTATCTCCTTAACCCCTTGAAGGATTTTCATCAGACTTGGGTCAAATGATCACCTCATCAAGAACTCATGAGTCAGCCATGTCAACTCAAGGTCAAGGTCACAACTGAAGGTCAAAGGTTTCAGCTCTGTATCTCCTAAACCCCTTGAAGGATTTTCATGAAACTTTGGTCAAATGATCACCTCATCAAGACGTTGTGCAGAATTCATGAGTCAGCCATGTCAGTTCAAGGTCAAGGTCACAGCTAAAATCAGAGGTTTTACCCTTTCACTATCCATAGCAGTGGCGGGGGATTTAGCTGTCATTCAGACTGCCTTGTTATCTATGTAACATGGAGTAAATATTGATATCAATGATTCTCAGTATGTAGATATTATTTTTGACAAATTGACAACTGTACTATAATTGTTTTAACTTAAATAAATTAACAGTATGTTTATTCAGTTTATTAATTTTTTTTGTCTAATTGCAGAACCATCCAGCGCATCACCCGAAAACTCACCGATGCCGAGGAAGTCGATGTGATAGAGTGGATCCAGGCTAACCCCAGTATTTTCAACAAGGCGCATGCTGATTACAAAAACACGAAGAAGCGGGACCAGTTGTTCGCCGACAAAGCCGACCAGCTTGGAGAGGGGTTGACCGGACAGGACCTATACAAATGGTATCTTGGGCAGCGTACGGCGTTTACAAAGTTGATCAAGCGTCCGGCCAGTGGCAGTGGTACAGTCTTGATGACCGCCCGACAGCAGTGGGTGGTAGAGAGCATGTCCTTCCTCAAGGGGCATTGTACATCGATCTCCGTACGGAAAGGTGTGGATGTGAGTATTTTTTTTTAAATATTTATTCTTTTTTAAATTTTATTTTGTTTATTAATGAAGAATGTAACTGTAAGAATAATGTATGTAACCAACCAGTTTGATTTTTGTTAATAAAATATGATATTTGTCTTTTGCAGTTGACTGCTGCCAGGAAGAAGCGGTACGGCGATGCACCCTCACAGAACATACCAGCCTCAGACCCAGCTGCACCAGAAGATGCACCGTCTACAGCTTCAGTCCACTCAGATTCAGATCTGCTAGAAGAGAGGGAAGCTGTAAGTATTATTAACCACAGAATTTTTTCAGCAACTTTGAACATATGTAAAATATAAATTGTCGATCGCATATTGTAGCCAAAGTATTAACTGGCCTGCATAGCTCAGTGGATAATGCGCTTGCCGTGTAATCCATAGTTCGATCCCGGGTCGGGGCACACACATATATGCCAGTCATATTGCAGCATAATGCTGACTGACAAATCAAGGCTACGTCCGGCATATTTTTTAAATAAATCTACCAACAAATATTTTAGAATCAATGAATTTTAGAGTAAATTAAGTAATAAATATTTGAGAAAATTATTTAAATATCTTACTTTAATAGCTATGTTTTGATTTCTTTACAGTTGACACAGGAGTTGAGACAACTGAGGCAAGAAAGGACTGACGCGGCAGCTGTCACCACCAGACAACTGACACACCTAATGCGCCAAATGACGCCATCTCTCCGGGATCAGTTCATGACCGAAACCCTTGCCTCCGCCGTGCGTTATGTGGACCTCTCCAGGGAGCAGACCCAGCAGCTGCCACCCCAGCAGCTTCCCTCTGTACCAGCACAGCAGCATCAGCCCATCCTCCAGGACTTCAGGACCCCTCAACGCCCAATGCACCAGGCACAGCAGCAGCCACCACAGTATGCCCAGGACCACGCCATGGCCCTTCAACTGGCACAGCAACTGAATCCCCCACCACTGAGACAGAGAGACGACACTTCTTCACCACACTTCAAGGCTGCTATCCAGATTTTACTGGATCTTCATGTCCACCACCAGCCCTACCTATGCAACACTAACTGTTCGTCGCACCCCAACAGCCACAGTGACCACAGATGGTATCATTGCAGGTGCTGCTGCTGCTGCAGGAATACCTTCATTTTCTACTACCACCGTCCAAAGTCCCACCGTGAGAACACCACAGATGGCCAGTACACCCACCACTCAGCCTGCTGACGCAAGTCAGAACATGTCTTCGTTTATGAGGGATATGATTCAGGACGGTGACGAGACTACCTCATACTGAACCAAGACACCAAGAACTGTTTCCGGGAATTTGTTATTATGGCAATTTTTAAATGATTTTTAATCAAGGAGTTTAATTTGAAATTATTATAAGACAGTCATTGGAGTCTAATGACTATTTTGTGTTGTTTAAAAAAAATTTAAATGATTATGCTGACAAACATGATGCTGATGTTGTGATTTTGATTGTCATATTTTTTTCAAGTGGTTAAACTTAAAATAAAGTTTATTGTTGAAATGTAAAACATGTATTTCTTTTTCGTTGAATACTATAAATATTTAGGAAGTAGTTCTTTTATAACGGGGAGATTTCTTTGAAATAAGATTGGCTTTATTATAAATGCGCTGCTTATTATTAAATATTTTATTATTATCACTTTGCAAAAATAAAATTAAAGGTTCCCATAGAAAAAAAATAAGATGTACCTTTATAAGCGAGCAGTGGTTATTTTTCTTAGATATTTTCTTTGAAATAACATTTGCTCCCTTATAAAGGTACATCTTATCTTATTATTCATTTTTCCCTTTGAAGAAATAACTACTTTGTCCCTTGGTCCAAAAATTAAGTTACCAGTTAGGAAGCTGTACTCTTATCAAAACCACTTTGAGCTCAAAAAGTGCTATTACACTTTCCAAACACGATATCTAGCAAATGTAACTGTGTATAAAGAAGCAAAGAACATCAAACTGACTGTATATCCCAAGATTACGCGTTGCTTTTTCAAAGCGGTGTTTAATCTGGGGCTTACATATTTGTAATCATGCCTATAGACGACATTGGCATTTAAAGAATTAAACCATATGATGGCAATCATAGAACTTTTGGATTGTTCTTGGCAGGATTATATTTTATACTGGAAAAAGGTTAAATTTTATTTATTGTATAACGTTTAAAGCAATTCAACACTTACTTAACTCTTTTGACACTAATTTGTTAAAATCTCTTTGAAGACTTGAAAAAAAACCCTGCTAAACTTTCAAATCATGATATCTAGCAAATCAAATATGATTGTATGTATAATGAGTCCGAGCATTTAGATTCCAATATCAATTCATGAAATGATATACAAAGGTTACTAGTCTATATCAACTGCAAAAGTCACCAGTCTATTATATCATCTGTTCTTGCCATGGAACCGAACCAGCTTCCGACATGAAGTAATCCCTGAGGTAGTTTCTTTGTTGCTTTCCAAGGTTGTGGTCTACGTTGCGGCCAGCATGTCCTCCTGCGTCCACTAGTTGACTCTCCTCTCGCCATACCCCGGGTACTAGGGCATGGTTTTGGTCCTCATGGTCGGCATTGGCTGGTACACCAGGGTAACGTATCCTCAAAAGGTTGTGCAACATGACACAAGCAAGGACTAGGGACTTCACACTTTCTGTTTTCTTATAAACTGTTGCATTCAACAGACATTGAAATTTGTTGGCCAATATTCCGAATGCATTCTCCACCACCCTTCTGGCACGAGACAGCCTGTAGTTAAATATACGCTCATCGTGGCCAAGGCCCATCCTTGAGTAGGGTTTCATCATCCATGTCCTCAAGGGAAATGCTTCGTCTCCCAGGAAGAAGTAGGGCAGGTTTTCCGTCAGGCCTGGCAGTGGCTCTGGATCAGGGAAGCCTAGCTCACCTCCTTCCACCAATTCCCTTAATTCAGATTCGTTGAACACTTGGCAATCGGATGCTGAGCCATACTCCGCCACTGATACCCATATAAACTTGTAGTCGGCATCTGCCAATGCCAGAAGGATCATGGAGAAGAAGCCCTTGTAGTTGTGGTAGAGTGATCCAGAATTTGATGGGGCCTTGATAGGAATATGCTTGCCATCCAGGGCACCACAAGCATGAGGGAAATTCCACTTGGTGTTGAACCTGGTACTGACTTCCCTCCATTCATCTGGCTCAATAAGTGGTGGCATAACTTCGGCTTGGAATGTGTCGACTATAGCCTCCAGGACTGTCGGTATGAATGTTGAGATTGTGTTGTCTGCTACCGGAAACTGTACATCAACTCTCTGAATGTAGCACCAGTGGCCATGTGTCTGAGTGTGATTGCAAGCTTCAATCCAGGGTCCAATGGCTCTCTGAAAATAAATAAAAGTAAAAAATTATTAATCATCGACATGTGTTTTACAATTCTCACATTTAGATTTATTATTGGATATGTTGCTATTCCCTGAAAAATAGATATTATTGTTTACCTCCAATTGGTTGTTTTCTTGGTTATTTGTGGCCCGACACGTCTCACAAACTCCTGAAACAAGTCAGCATCAACACGGAGGAAGTTCTTGTAACACCTGGGGTCCTCTCTGTTTAGTTCATGTAACAGAGTATCATATTGACCAAACATGACCCTTCTTTTGAGCCATTCTCTTGTCCAAACTTGCCTCCTTCTTCTGTTGGCTTGTTCTTGTCTCCCCTCACGCCTTCTGGCCAAAATAATCTCAATGTCTATCAGTCTTATCATGATTTCTAATTCCCTTATTCTGTCATCTGCCATTTTGATAACTTCTCTGTTGAAAGTTCGAAAATTTATGAAGCCAAGCCATCAAAACGAGTCAATTTATATCAAAACATACACGAATGTGTGATAATTCGAGCATAACTCGAACAAAAGTCGGTGGGACCGTATGTAAACCCTGTAAATGTCCAGTTAATCGAGTAAAAGTCGTGTTTAATCGTACTAGGCCGTAACAGACCGTACTATACCGTACTTGGAACCGTACAACAATCGTATGAAAATCGTTTTGCAAATCGTGTTCCAACCGTGACAAACCTTGCTTGACCGAGTATATCCGTGCTTTGTTCGTACATACTCGTGCTACATTCGAGTCTAAATCGTACCAACTCATCCCCAGGCACGGTTGGAGCTCAATACTCGTACCAGTCAACCCGTGTATAACCGAGTATACCGTATTGGAACCGTGTGCCCAACCGTGTTCTGTGTGAGACAGGCTTTAGAGGCCACATTTATGACCATATCTTAATGAAACTTGGTCAGAATGTTAATCTTTATGATCTTTAGGTCAATAAGTATTTGATATAAATTGATGAAACCTTGCATGAGTCTTTATCATGATATGACTTTGCGCACCTCCTATTTTTCGTCTGGCTCCGCCCCCTATTTTCAGAGTTATGGCCCCTGAAATAGTCAGAAATGCACATTTTTACCTTGTGACATGCATAGCTCAAAAAGTATTTGATATAGATTCATGAAACCTTGCCTGAGTCTTAATCATTATATGAACTTGCGCACCTCCTATTTTTCATCTGGCTCCGCCCCCTATTTTCAGAGTTATGGCCCCTGAAATAGTCCAAAATGCACATTTTCACGTTGTGACATGCCTAGCTCAAAAAGTATTTGATATAAATTCATGAAACCTTGCATGAGTCTTTATCATGATATAAACTTTCACATCTCTAAATTTTTGGCTGGCTCCACCCCCTATTTTTGAAATTATGGCCCCTGAAATAGCAAAAAAAAAAATGCACTTTTTCAACTAATTATGCACTTTTTTACCTAATTATGTGCCTAGCTCAAAAAGTATTATATGTAAATTCAGAAAACCTTGCTGGAGTTTTTATCGTGATGTGACCTTGCACACATAGCATTCTTCTTGAGAATCTTAGCTTTTATTACAGAGTTATGGCCCTTGAAATAGTGAAAATAGTGGATTTTTTGTTTGTGATGCTCATAGCTCAAAAAGTATATGGCCTAGAATAATGAATCCTTTTCATAAAATGTTTGTTGAGGCTATACCCTCTAACTGAGACTGCAAACATTTGAATTATTGCCCCTTATTTGTGACAAATGTACCAGTGGGGGGCACACCCTGTGTCCTACAGACACATTCTAGTTTTTATTTACTTCCCTTTTATATTACTATAAATAGCTTATTTTGATTTTTTTATTACTGGCTGTAGGGAAAAACCAAGACCACTTTCTGTGTTACAACATGGATGATACCTCCAATTTTAGGTGTCTTTTGACATACCTGTACCTGGTAAGGATTTTTTTGTGGACTTAGAATATTTTTGGTGGACTTTTTTTTTATTTCTTCCCTTTTGTTGTTCCTGTCCTTTGGGTTTCAACAGTTAAGTTCTTTAAATTTTGCCCCATCTTCTGATGTAACCTTTCGGGCATATATTGCCCCGCTTGGCAGAGCTCTTGTTCTTTTCCTAGGTCAATTACAAACCTCACTGGGTCAAGTTTCATAACTCTGACATGTATTTTGAGCAAATTATGCCCCCTTTTGGACTTAAAAAATGCTGGTTAAAGTTTTACATGCAAGTTACTATCTGCAGAACAAATGCAGATATTAAATTGAAACTTCAAATGTGCCTTCAGGATTATAAAACTAGTTGAGTTAATCATGTCCCATAACTCTGACATGCATTTTGGTCAGATTATGTCCCCTTTTCAACATAAAACTTATGATTAAATTTTTGCATGCAAGTTACTATCTCTAAACCTAATGCAGATACTGGATTGAAACTCTATAGATATTTTAACATTTATGGTAACATTTTCATCTAACATCTGGGACAACAATTCGGATAGTCGAGCATTGGCTGTCTTACGGACAACTCTTGTTGAAATTATTGTCACTGTAGTGAAAATTGAAAATACACAATAGAAAGTATGTTCTTAACAAAAATTCAACAATCAAATTAAACACCATTCATCATTGAAGGGAAAGTATCCACTTATAACCGGTAGTTAATTATCAGAACAATAGAAGACAGAAGTATGTTATGTAAAGAAAATACCCGTGTGTCTAACTGTAAACACACATATCTAATCCTTATCAATTAATCAGGTATTGTTAATATACCCCAAGATACAGAGTATAAAGGGGATATACTTGAGTCACGCATGTCCATTCATTCATGATGTCTGCTGCATATCTTCTTATTCGCTAGGAAGATTTTCATAAAACTAGCATGAATTATTAACCTCATCAAGACGACTGACACAGTGCACAGTCTAGGTCACTATGCCCAGGGTCTAATATTCCTGTATTTAAACAACGTCTAGGGACTATTTCCGTGGTCACACTTGAAGGTCAAAGGTGAAATTGCTTAACTTCTTGTCCGCACGAAATATTTTCACAAAGCTAGCAAACATTGTTTACCTCATCAAGACGACGTATGATTTGATATGTCAGATTTCTTCATCTTCCAAACAACAATCTTTAGATCTTTAGGTGCCATGTGATAGCCCTTAAAAATCGTGTTCTGTCAATATTTCGGGTCATGCAATTTTTATACATAAGGATTTCGCTTAAGCCGGTTCTAGGAGATGATCTGTCATGATCAGACTCAGCTAAACCGAGCCTACTATGATTTGCCTTGGGCTCATTCAGTAATTCCAAACGATCATGTTATAGATTTATGTTACATATAGTTAATTTTTCATTAACCCTAAGAAGGTTATTGATGATTTATAGGGATGTATTACAAACTGCCTTCCTATAAGTAATGTACAAACCACTTAACAGAAGAATAACAGAAGAATATATCATTTTCATGAAATCATAATATTGTTTTCAGATTACTTAATTTCTTTTTATAAGCATTATTTTTTACCAAACCTTGAAATAAGATAAATTTGTACTAAAATAAAAAGTAATGAAATCCTTTATTATTGTTATTATCAGTCTTATCACCACAAAAGGATAGTTCAAACATTCTTTTGTTAAACAGATATTACCCAAGAGAACTCTTAAACTTGCTAGTGAGAATCTGCATCTTCCAATTGATAACGAAGAATTTGAACTGTTCTTGAGGTTCCACCATGAGACGGGATATATCTTATACTTCAGGTATTTCATTTTGTATAGTATTACACTCTTAACTTAAAGGAAGAGAGTAAACATTAAGGATAGATGATTCCACACTACTTGGACGATGTGCGATATTGTCATGATAATATGACAAAAGATGTGCTTCAATCT
Organism: Mercenaria mercenaria; assembly: GCF_021730395.1. Taxonomy (NCBI): domain Eukaryota; kingdom Metazoa; phylum Mollusca; class Bivalvia; order Venerida; family Veneridae; genus Mercenaria; species Mercenaria mercenaria. The sequence continues at coordinate 17,262 of NW_026462931.1, read as the reverse complement.
TTGAAGTCATGATGAATGTAAAGAGATAACATATTTTTCTAAGTTGTAACTACAGTGTAATAAGCACAATATTCATGTATCTCTAATTTGACTGGTACAGGACGTCCATAGCTGAGTAGTTCAGACTTCGTATTTGGCTTGCCGTTCACCATATCTGGTTTGAAAGGAAACAAAAATCAGCATTTTTAACTATATCCATCTGGCTTCCAAACGGACGATGTTTCTACCCAGATTACCAATACCAACTATATTTGAAATAATGTATAGATGGTTACTTTTGATATCTACCATAAAAGCTGGAAAGTCACCATTTCATCTTCGCTGACATGAACTGAAATATTCAACAATTGTATCAGTATATGATTTGTTGATTCTATGCTTGTTTGATATTACTTTTGACTGAACATGTAAGCACTATTCACTGTACTACATGTAAATGGTAATAAATGTATATGAGCAATGACATTCATGAATAATCCTTTAAAATGAAGGATGTAATTAGATTTTAACGGTTGAAACAGCTATTGTTTACATGTATATGGTCCTAAAACTGGTGACGCAAAGAACACATCTATAATTATTAATATAAGATTCATTTACTGGTGTAGGGGTGCAGATGGAAATATCTGACTCCCAGGTAACGTCTTGGGTGTAAACATGGTTTGTCGAGTTACATGTTACACCAGGAGCCAGAAATCCATATTCGCGCGTACAACCAGTTATACTTTTTATTGTTTTCCATATTCAACAAAACGTATTAAAATGTAATCAAACGAATGACTTCTTTTATTCTTTTATTTTCTAACAGTAGCGAATTTTTAAAAAAGGAAGTTTACTCCCGTAAACTGGGTAGTCGTCTTGACTTTTCAAACGCAAACAACAACATAGAGTATTGGTTTTAATTCATCAAATGCAGCGTAACGTTTTGCAGGTATCAAAACAAAAAACGTTTTATGAACCAACAAGTATTTGATAAAGAACAATTTATTGTCCGGTAGGACAGAAATGTATTTCTGAACAATCACAATATTTTGTATTGTTTACAGCGATGAAAAACTAAAAGACCATATCATTTTGGAACCGCAGTGGTTAGCAGATGCACTAAAATGTTTTATAACGGCTAGACAATTTTGCACAAAGAAAGCAGATTTGTGTAAAATGTGGCTGGATTTCAACAACACAGCTATATTGAAAAGGGACTTTATAGGTATATTGTTCAGACATTTTTGTAAACTTGTACATTTTGTTTTGTTTTTAAAAATGAGTTACAGATTGTAGCATTAGAGGGGTACTGAGTTTTTTGCAAGATATATGCCAATTAAAGAAACCAGAAAGAATCTGTTTTATCGAATTACATTTACAGTTACTATATGACTATGAACTCATGAAAACTTGTGACAAACTGTACATTTAATAATCTGAACAAGAAACTACTTTATCTTGCTTGTAGAACAATTCAATTACATTTAAAAAGTAAAGTGAAATAAGACATTTTATAGCAACCTGTATGTCTTTTCCTGACGTGGCATATGTAAGTCAGGGTAGTAGAATAATGTAAATTGCGAAATAAGATGTGTGTGTGTGTGTGTGTGTTCGGGTTTAACGTCTTTTTCAACATTTTTTCAGTCATATAAATGACGATGTCTCCTTGTAGCATTGAGCAAAATGCCCAACTTTATATTGCTGCCTCACTGGAATATCACGCCGTAGACACGTGGCATAAAACCCCACCCAGTCTTATTATACCGACACCAGGCTGACCAGTCCTAGCACTATCCTCTTAAAGCGAGGAAGCTACTAGTACCATTTTTACGTCTTTGGTATGACCCGGCCTGGGATCGAACCCACGACCTCCCACACTTGAAGCTGGCGCTTTACTACTAGGTTACCAAGGCGGTCTATAATTAAGCATGGAAATAATATATAAGAACAAGAGGGCCATAATGGCCCTATATCGCTCACCTGTTATCATTGCATTTAAGTTCAGGAAGGTCAAAAAATCATAAGAAAATTTAGTTGAAATTTTCTTGAAGTTACTTCAAATGAAATTATTTTCAAATCAGGCCAGTAGTTGTATACATGAAGCTCAAAGAACAGGGGGCCGAGTGGTTAAGGTCGCTGACTTGTAATCACTTGCCCCTAATTGATGTGGGTTCGAGCCTCACTCGGGGCGTTGAATTCTTCATGTGAGGAAGCCATCCAGTTGGATTACGGAAGGTCGGTGGTTCTACCCAGGTGCCCGCTCGTGATGAAATAATGCACGGAGGGGCACCTGGGGTCTTCCTCCACCATTAAAGCTGGAAAGTCGCCGTATGACCTATCATGTGTCGGTGCGACGTTAAATCCAACAAAACAAAGGACAGGAACAACAAAGGGAAGAATTAAAAATAAATCTAAATCCTCAGAAAAAAATATCTAAGTCCAAAGGACAGAAACAACAAATGGAATAAATTTAACCAAAAAGAAAAAAAAAATCTAACAAGGTACAGATATATCAAAATACACCTAAATATTGGAGTTACCATCTATGTTGTACCAGAGAAAAGTGATCTCGGTTTTTCCCTACGGCCAATAATAAAAAGTTGCTAAATAAGCTATTTATAGTAACATAAAGGGGAAGCAATTAAGAAAATAAAAATATTGTAAGGCAACAAAAGAAGGATCTGCCAAATAAAAACAAGAGCACTGCAATGCAACGCAAATGCAGAACAATATACACACAAAACAGCGTCATATTACTTTTGTCCCCTAAGTGTGATCTTGACTTGAAGTGAGCCATCCGAGACATGCGCTTTGCACGTCGTTTGGATGAGGTGAACATTTGTGTCAGGTTTCTTTGAAATCCGTCAAGGGGTTCAAGAGTTACAGAGCAGAAGGAAAATTGCTAACCAACAGACAGGCAGACGGACACTAAGGTGATAACATAATACGTCCCTTTGGATGTATAAAAAGAATCGAGATCTTATGGTGATATAAGTTGTGTGCAAGATTGGTTAAAATCAAATCATAAATGAAGCTGCTATTGTGCAGACAATGTCAAAATAGCTAATTTTGGCTCTTTCAGGAGCCATAACTTTAGAACCCATAATGGAATCTGGCCAGTTCAAGAAAGGAACCAAGATCTTGTGGTGATACAAGTTGTGTGCAAGTATGATAAAATTAAAATCATAAATGAAGCTGCTTTTGTGCAGACAAAGTCAAAATAGCTAATTTTGACTCTTTCAGGGGCCATAACTCTGGAACCCATCATGGGATCTGACCGGTTCAAGAAAGGAACCAAGATCTTATATGGTGACACAAGTTGTATGCACGTTTGATTAAATTCACATAAATAAATGAAGGTGCTATCGTGCAGACAAGGTCAAAATAGCTAATTCTGGCCCTTTCAAGGGCCATAACTCTAGAACCCATAAAGGAATCTGGCTAGTTCAAGACAGGAACCAAGATCTTGTGGTGAGAACAAGTTGTGTGCAAGTTTGATTAAAAACAATTCATAAATGAAGCTGCTATTGTGCAGACAAGGTCAAAATAGCTAATTCTGGCCCTTTGAGGGGCCATAACTCTAGAACCTATAATGGAATCTGCCTAGTTCAAGACAGGAACCAAGATCTTGTGGTGAGAACAAGTTGTGTGCAAGTTTCATTAAAAACAATTCATAAATGAAGGTGCTATTGTGCAGACAAGGTCAAAATAGCTAATTTTGGCCCTTTCAGGGGCCATAACTCTAGAACCCATTATGGAATCTTACCAGTTCAAGAAAGGAACCGAGGTCTTATGGTGACACAAATTTTGTGCAAGTTTGATTAAATTCAAGTCATAAATGAAGCTGCTACTATGCAGACAAGGTCAAAATAGCTAATTCTGGTCCTTTCAGGAGTCATCACTCTGGAACCCATAATGGAATCTGGCCAGTTAAAGAAAGGAACCGAGATCTTATAGTGATACAAGTGGTGTGCAAGGTTAGTAAAAATCAAATAAATAAAGCTGCTATTATGCAGACAAGGTCAAAATAGCTTATTTTGGCCCTTTCAAGGACCATAACTCTGGAAATCATAATGGGATCTGGCCAGTTCAAGAACGGAACCAAGATCTTTTGGTGATACAAATTGTGTGCAAGTTTGGTTAAAATCAAATCATAAATGAAGCCATTATCTAGCAGACAAGAAATTGTTGACGGACGACGGAAGAAGGGTGATCACAAAAGCTCACCTTGTCACTATGTGACAGGTTAGCTAAAAATGGATTGCACAATAGCTAAAAGGATTTAAATTATGCACCCTCTTCACTGTGTATCCTGTTAAATTCATTGGCATTTTATATAAATTGATTACTTAAGTTAATCATGTGCATAATGTATTGATCAACCTTTAAGATTAAAATTTTGTTGGCCCGTTTTTATGTCACGCATATCGTTTCATAATTTCTTCTCAAAGTTTTTATCGGAATTTGATCCAATAGTCAGTTTTATACCTTAAGGATTACTACTCGTAATAGGCATCAATTTCACCAAAAGCGTACTTATAACTTGGTGATGTAAGCTTTGAAAATGTCAAACGATAGAAATAAGGTGCATATTGACAAGTTATATAGTGACAGAAGTTCTCAAAAGTTTCCTTTTGATTACTTGCCCTGATATTTTGGTTTTTATGAGTTATCTCCCCTGAAAACTAAAAAATGAAAATAATAATTTTCTCCTTTTCCCTACGAGGAATTTTAAATTTCTTTTTGATATTTGTATCAGAATCATATAATGCAGCTTTCTACTGCAAAATTTTCTCGAAACACCTTTAAACGGGGTTTTAGTATTATATGTCCATTACGAATTATTTTGAAATCTTTGAAGAACCAAATGATATATGATTTTCTTTTTTGCGAGCATTGTCAGTATCTTCTATTCTGCTGATTATATTCAAATTTAAAGCTTTGGTGGTGTAAAGAACATTTAAATACACTGCAATGCATCCAGAACGCAACACTTTGTGACATCCTGCCGAAGATCTTTTTAAATAACTTTACCTAGACAGAACGTAATCATTAATAGTTAGGGATTATATATTTTTTAGCTCACCAGAGTACAAAGTGCTGAAGGTGAGCTATTGTGACCGGTCATTGTCCGGTGTCCCGCAGCGTCAGTCGTGCGTCGTGCGTCGTCCGTCAACACTTGCGTTGTGAACACTCTAGAGGTCACCTTTGTGACTCAATCTTTATGAAACTTTGTTTGTTTGTTTTGGGTTTAACGCCGTTTTTCAACAGTACTTCAGTCATATAACGGCGGGCAGTTAACCTAACCAGTGTTCCTGGATTCTGTACCAGTACAAACCTGTTCTCCGTAAGTAACTGCCAACTTTCCGACATGAATCAGAGGTGGAGGACTAATGATTTCAGACACAATGTCGTTTATCAAATAGTCAGAACATACCCCCCGCCCGAGGATTGAACTCACGACCCCGCGAAACGTAGACAGACGCTCTACCTACTGAGCTAAGCGGGCGGGCTTTATGAAACTTGGTAAGAATGTTAGTCTTGATGGTCTGTAGGTCAAAAACTAGGTCACCTAGTCAAATCAAATGAAAAGCTTGTGAACACTAGAGGCCACAGTTGTAACTCAGTCTTTATGAAACTGGGTCAGAATGTTTGTCTTAATCATTTCTAGGTCAAGCTTGAATCTTGGTCATGTGGGATGAAAACCTAAGTCACTAGGCCAAATCAAAGGAGACAACAATTTAAGTTTGAAACTCATGAGTATTTGTCAGAATGCTATAGGTCAAGTTCGAATATGGGTCATGTGGGGTCAAAAACAAGGTCACTCGGTCAAATCAAAGAAAAAGCTTGTGAACACTCTAGAAACCACAGTTGTAACCAAATCTTTATGATATTTAGTCAGACTGTTTGTCTTGATCAGACAGATCAACTCTGGTGAGCGATATATTGGGCCATCAGTTGCAATCAATTTTAATCAAACTTACACACAACTTGTATTGGCATAATATCTGGGTTCCTTTCGAAAACTGGTCAGATCCCATCATGGGTTCCAGAGTTATGGCCCCTATAAGGGCCAAAATTTACTATTTTTGGCTTGTGAACACGATAGAGACCACATTTTGCAGTCAACTTCAATTTAACTTGCACACAAGTTGCATTGGCATAATATCTCGGTTCCTTTCGAAAAATGGCCAGATCCCATCATAGGTTCCAGAGTTATTGCCCCTTAAATTTATGTCAACAGATTGACTTGGGCAATCAGAGAAGATACATATTGACTGAATTTATGACAAATTACCTCCCTTTATTTTTTATCTAAATGAACACACATTAGCAGCTTCTAATGAGGTTGGTTTGAAATGTTATTTATGTCTTCCATGGTAAAAAATAATCGTGTAAGATAACTCTTGATTGAACATTTATCGATATGAATACTTTCTAATATATTGATGTATAGGCTTGTACTCTGTATCTTTCACATGCGTATACCAATGCATGATTACCTCCCCAGATCTTAATAGAAATGAATTTATCTCGGTAAATATTTATAGAACTCATTTGAAATTCCATTATTGTCTTTAGTTGGACTGAGGCAGTCAGGGTAGATAGCTATTGACTAATTTTATGTCAGATTACCTCCCTTTGTTTATCCCCCGCCGTGGCGGAGGGATTATAGGAATGGTCTGCGTCCGTCCTTCCGTCCGTCCGTCCTTCCGTCTTTCCGTCCGTCCTTCCGTCCGTAACAAAATCGTGTCCGGTCCATATCTCCTAAATCCCTTGAAGGATTTTCATGAAACTTTGGTCAAATGATCACCTCATCAAGACGATGTGCAGAACCCATGAGTCAGCCTTGTCGGTTCAAGGTCAAGGTCACAACTCAAGGTCAAAGGTTTGAGCCTGCCATTTTGTGTCCGCTCTATATCTCCTAAACCGCTTGAAGGAATTTTATAAAACTTGGGTCAAATGATCACCTCATCAAGACGATGTGCAGAACCCATGAGTCAGCCATGCTGGCTCAAGGTCAAGGTCACAACTCAAGGTCAAAGGTTTGAGCCTTCCATTTTGTGTCCGCTCTATATCTCTTAAACCCCTTGAAGGAATTTTATAAAACTTGGGTCAAATGATCACCTCATCAAGACGATGTGCAGAACCCATGAGTCAGTCATGCCGGCTCAAGGTCAAGGTCACAACTTAGGGTCAAAGGTTTGAACCTTCCATTTTGTGTCCGCTCTATATCTCCTAAACCCCTTGAAGGATTTTCATCAAACTTTGGTCAAACGATCACCTCATCAAGGCGATGTGCAGAACTTATGAGTCAGCCATGTCGGCTCAAGGTCAAGGTCACAACTGAAGGTCAAAGGTTTGAGCCTTCCATTTCGTGTCCGCTCTATATCTCCTAAACCCCTTGAAGGAATTTTATAAAACTTGGGTCAAATGATTACCTCATCAGAACGATGTGCAGAAATTATGGGTCAACCATGCCAGCTCAAGGTCAAGGTCACAACTAAGGGTCGAAGGTTTGAGCCTTCCATTTGGTGTCCACTCTGTATCTCCTTAACCCCTTGAAGGATTTTCATCAAACTTGGGTCAAATGATCACCTCATCAAGAACTCATGAGTCAGCCATGTCAACTCAAGGTCAAGGTCACAACTGAAGGTCAAAGGTTTCAGCTCTGTATCTCCTAAACCCCTTGAAGGATTTTCATGAAACTTTGGTCAAATGATCACCTCACCAAGACGTTGTGCAGAATTCATGAGTCAGCCATGTCAGTTCAAGGTCAAGGTCACAGCTAAAATCAAAGGTTTTACCCTTTCACTATCCATAGCAGTGGCGGGGGATTTAGCTGTCTTTCAGACTGCCTTGTTTCAAATCAGAATTGGTGTATCTCAGTAACCAATGAAGATACTGAGATGAAATGTCACTTATGCCATCAGATGGACTGGGACAATCGGGGTAGATAACTTTTGACTGAATTTATGACAATTACCTCCCTTTATTTTATGGAAATGAATATATATCAGCAGCATCTAATGAGATTGGTTTTAAATGTTATTTAAGTCTTCCTGGGTAAGGAATAGTCATGTTAGTACAAAAATACAGCATTTGAGCCTAGGACCCTACAACTTGGTATGGAAAGTGGCCCTGACTAGGTCGAAAGTGACTGTTGTAAGAAAATATTTATCCTGTTGATATTTAATGTGTATGCAAAACTTGATCATATCATTTTGAGCAATGGTACACAGGTGAGCGATATAGGGCCATCATGGCCCTCTTGTTACAGTAAGTGGTTTATAATTTTGACGTTTCATTTCATTTAGCAGAAAAGTAGGATACATGTTTTGTTGAAAAAGATAAGTTCTTGTTGGGATATGTGTTCATACCATACTTTCGATGAATAGAAGCTAGTTAAAAAATCTTTTTATGTACTTGAATATCTCTATTGTACCTACACAATATTTTTGTGATTATTTAGTTCTCATTTCATTTAAAAAGAAAACCTGTAACGTTAGTCCCTTAAATGCCAGAGACCAAACTTAGAACTATTGAGAAATGTCTGGCAAATCATTGTTGAGGATGATAATAAGTTTTGACATTTTATGAGTTTAATAAATTCATATTGTTTCCAGATGCCGTTTGGAGCAGAGAGACACTCTTTCAAGAACATCAAGACTTAATCTTGAATTTTATGGAAAGGTTGGACATAATTGCCAGACCACGGCAGGCTTTGAACTCTGGAAACACTGTAATTGAATGTTGATATTTTCGTCAGTTTACACAAACATTAAATATATTTATAAACCAGAAAAGGTATTAAAATGATTTATACATACTAGTTTGGTCCTTACTGAAATTTCTTTGTCCTGTCTAATCGTCCGTCACGGTATAGTACTCATAGTTTTGTGTATTAATTTCAATTATCATTGCAAAAACCTTTACATTTAAGCAAGCATTTAACTGAGCTATTAATGTCGTTTAATTTTGACTTTAAAATGTACATGTTGTCTTACAGTTTGAAGACTTTTACTTCGCCCCATGCTTTTTGAAGCAAACTGCACCAGACTTGCTTCTTGAAATCGATGAACAGGAATGCAAGTCTACATCTAGACTGTGTTTCACAACATCTTCAAGAATAATATCAGTCCAACTATTCAACAAGCTTTTGGCGGAATGTATTACAAAATGGCCAATTTCAAAACAGAATGATCAGTACCTTATATTCTGTGGATGTGCACTTTTCAGTGTTGCCAAATTGCATGAATTGTACATTTACCTTAGGGACAGTGTGATACAAATCTGGATATACAAGTACAGTAAAAAAGAACCCGAACCAGATAGTGTTGTTTGCAGCAATGTCAAGGACTTCATTACAGACAGTTTAAATAATGGTATCAGAGGTTCAACTGAGTTAGAAATGTTTGTCATTTGTCAAGAATCACCGTTCAAGACAACAGAGAACATGTTGAAAGTAGACGACCTGTTGCGAGAAGAAGAATACAAATGTAACAGTCACGAACGTCGGCATGTAGTCAGCACATCAACGCTCTTGAAATGCTGGTTTCCAAAACATTTTGGTGAGAACCTTGAAACTCCTTTATGGTTATTCAAATTGTTTTCGTTACGAAGTACTTAACATTAATCAGCTAGTCATCACTTAGTAGTAAAAGTTTTCTTAATAACTGTTTATGCGCATTTTCTACTTTGAAAATATAAATCGTATGGGTAGGTATGTGATTGTTTGTTTGTTTGTTTGTTTTGGGTTTAACGCCGTTTTTCAACAGTATTTCAGTCATGTAACGGCGGGCAGTTAACCTAACCAGTGTTCCTGGATTCTGTACCAGTACAAACCTGTTCTCCGCAAGTAACTGCCAACTTCCCCACATGAATCAGAGGTGGAGGACTAATGATTTCAGACACAATGTCGTTTATCAAATAGTCACGGAGAACATACGCCCCGCCCGAGGATCGAACTCACGACCCCGCGATCCGTAGACCGACGCTCTACCTACTGAGCTAAGCGGGCGGGCTAGGTATGTGATTGCTTTTTGCAAAAGTAAAATTATAAGTTAATTAAATACTTTTATCAATTCAAACTTACCAGTCCTCAATTTGTGTAGTCGTTATAGTTTACTTGTCTGAAGTTAAGATCTGTATTTACTAAGATAGTATATACCTTGAACAGCTTTATTTTTCAATTTAACCAACCTGCGTAGATGTTCAAATTTAACTTAACAAAACATTCAGCATAACAAGATTATATGCCACATGTTAAAAAACAAGGAGGGAAAGCCACGTTCTAAAAACGTAGTCTCCCTAAACGTAAACCCAACGGATGCGCACACGACTAATACACAGTCACACAAAGTAAACGCACAAGGACAAAACAAACAAAGGAACACAGTGGGGCACCGCCTTGGAACGATCAGTAGCAAAACCACCACTGGGGAGCTTAAACCGGTTTATGGTGCACCTAACCTCACTCTTACCCCCACCATGTTCCAAAGTCACAGGACAGAGCAAATAAAAGTTATCCTCTCCAGGTGAAACGCTAACATACGCGAAAGCAACAGAAGGCACGAAATGTAAAACACAGAAATGCTCTTGTGTATTTATATAAATGCAATCCTTAAGAAACTAAAACGCATGTACTCAATGCCTTTGCAAAACACAGAGCAACAAGGGAAACAACCTTAAGTTCCTGACGTAAGTCCCATACCACTACATTAAAGATAAAGGTAACACTTAGAGGTCAAAGAATTTACATTGTTTCGTGTCAGACCTATAGCTTGTATGAATAAATGGATATTCAGGTTCCTTAGCAAAAAAAACAAAAACATTCATCAGAATTAGAGCATGTGTTTTGTTCAAGACCTAGATTTCTAGCTTAAAGGTTAATATCACCTTTAGAGGAAGATTATGTTACGTTGGTAAATTTTTGTTTTAAAGGGTAATATTCATATATTGCCAGTAAAACCTAGTCCCCTTTCTCAAAAGTTAAGGTAAAGTAATTTTCTTCATTTTTTATGTCCAGTCTATATTTTAGTCTATTTTCTATTTTGTATGTATACACAGGTATTTAAGAAAACTTGGCACAATCGTTCTCAAAATAAGACAGCGTGACAAGTGTAAATTTATACCCCAAGCTCAAAGGACTAGATTGCCTTTATTGGGTCAAACAAGTTGTCATTTCTCTTCTCCGGCCAATAAATATTACACTTGTTTACCTTAACATTCAGTTATTTAAAGGTGATCTAAATAGGCACAGTCGTTTTTTTCAAGTCCATAACTCCAGTATATTTGTTCCATTATCAAAGTGCCATTACGCAAAGGACTCGCGTGCATAACATATTGGGTGTATCAGTGTTCTATGGACACATTCCTAGTTTTATCAAAACCAAGCACATATTGATTTTATTTTTGTGCGCTTAATACCAGAAGATGGTAACTGATCAGAATTCAAATGATCATGCGAGTGACAATCATAAAACTTCTATATTTATTTTTCTTTTACTTATTGTATATGTCCATCAGTAGCCGTTTTATCCATAGTGGTATTTATGCATATTTTTGGACAATATTGTACAAAATTTGGTTTTGTATGTTGTTGTGAAAACTTTGATAATTTAGAAAACAGGCACGGGTACGTATTCTTTCTGTCTTAGAAGTCAGTCTGTGATATGTCAGCCTATATCTGTCAAAATTATAATGAAACGTTCCCGTTAAGACAATTTTGGAAAAATATAGTTCGATTTCGGAAATCAAAAGTAGAACACAGAAATATACTTTATCTAATATATTTTTCTTATTAAAAGTTTGAATGATAATGAGCAACTTTCCGCTTCTCATTTCAGAATATCAAGCTGACCATTCCGATGCATTCCTGAACCGCTCACCTACGGAAAAAGAATTAAGTCGGTTAGCACAAAGAATCGGAAGAGAATATCGTTCTCTTGGATTCGAACTTGGCCTGACTCGTCCCCAGCTAGATCATATTGAAATGGAAGAAAGAAATCGTACACCAGTAGACAAAATAACAGCAATGTTAAGTGAGTGGGTTAAGGAGAAAGCAGATGTTGCAACATTTCAAGAATTAAAAAGAGCAATGGTTGCAATTGGTATCGAGTGGAATGTTGTTTTTGAAAGACGTTAACAATTCCATTGAGTTTATTGTGAACAATTTAATGAGGTAGATATTTAGATAATTATTGAGAAATAACCATGTTAACGATATATATTAATTGTCAGTCCATGACGATTACTGTCTTTATAATATAGGAAAATATTGGTTTTAGAATTGGGTTTGGCGCCAATGATATGGCTTTAGCTCCCCATCAATAATTATATACTTTTATTACATCATATGTGCATAATAATGGTGGACGGATAGCTCAGTGTAGATTTGCACACTGGCCTTCCAATCCTGAGGTCGGGGGTTCGATCCCCGGCAGCTTCTCGGGAATTTTCAGAAACGCTTTTCAGTGTTTCCCACCCAGCTAGAGGTGTACTGGTCAGGAACCTAGGCAATCCTTGCGTGTATCAGTGCTATACACTGGGCACGTTAAAGAACCGACTGTCTATTCGCAACGAGCTAGGCTAACTTAGCCGGACAAGTCTGTATCTGATTTCTGATATTTAAATCTGGTATAATATAATATATACCCTGTATCCATGCAGATAGTCTGTGTTTAGACCCTGTGTTTTGTTCATATGAGTTAACTGATGAGGCTATTCAAATTGTGTATAATTATGTCCCTTTTCTTCTCAAAACATTGTGTCTGTGAAAGATTGGTTTCAGCATCTCCTGAATCCCGGAGGTCGACCTTTCATCATGTCGAGCTATTACAGCAGATAATGAACTTGTTATGTGGACTGGTGATTTAATAATATTTATTGTCATTCACACATGTGATAAAAAAAACCCTAGGATGATTGGACATGCAGAGTAAATTACCCTATTGATTTATGGGTCATTTGTTAAAAAGTCATAGGGACCAGAACAAGGAAAACAATTTTCGATCAGTAACTTGACCCAGAACCTTCATAGAATGATAGGATTTACAGAATAGATTAACCTTATCGCTTTTGGGGTCAGGTCACTTGAGCAAAGGTCAAGGTCACAGGACCTGAACATGGAAAACTTTTTCCCATCAATAACTTCAGAACCACTTGACCCAGAATATAGAAACTTCATAGGATGATTTGACGTTCAGAGTAGAAGTCCCATTATTATTTTGGGGTCATTCAATCAAAGGTCAAGGTCACCGGGGCCAGAGAATGGAAAACCAGTTTCAAATCCATTACTTGAGAACCAATATGCCCAGAATATTGAAACTTCATAGGAAGATTGGACACGCCGAGCAGATGATCGCTATTGCAGCCAACCATCAGTGTCTCTTTGACACTCGCTGCTGTCCCCAATTAACGTCTTGCCTGTTACTACTATGCACTGGGGCAGACATACGCTTTTCTACAAAAGCATCTTCTAGCTGGTGTGTAGTAATCCTTTACCAAGATTGTTCAAATTATTCCCTGGGGTTAATTCTTGTCCCACCCGGGATGTTGGGGGCACATGGTTTATGCAAGTACTAAACTCAGGTGAGCGATATCGGGTCATTATGTCCCCCTGTATATTGTTCTGTATACATGTTTCAGCTATGACTCCTAGATCAGCGAAGGGGTTTATGTTAATCTTAACATGAATTAGAGCCAATGAGAATCTATCCTTTGCGTCATATGGTTATATGAAGCAATCGCTAACAGAGTACTCAGTCTTTGTTTAGTTGCGGAAACTGTTAGTTGTGGTTTAATAAAACCTCCACCTCCCCAACCACCTCTTTTTAGGTAGATCAGTTGTTTATAACTTTCATGATCCTTTGGATTCGTCGAGACCATTAATTCCAAAGTATGATTAATGATTCTCCTTGGCTCTTCATTTTAAAAAGTTGTAATGTTTTGTTTTGTTTACTTCATTACTTGAAATTTGAAGCCATTTTTATTTGTGCAATCCGGTTTTATAACTAAATTTCATTATACTATATTTTACTTAGCGGGCGGTGGTTTCTGGTCGCCAGGATATAGAAACCTGTCACTGATTTATAGTCACTAAGTCTTTTGCTTTTATGGTATTTTAATAAGAAATACCCTTTATTCAATTCAATATTTGTTGTTGAGTTTTCTATACTGTATAGAGTGATACTTCGAAACAATAGCACATAAAACAAATTTACTGCAGAATGTGATTAAAAATATGATGTACTCTATACATGATATTTGTTACTGATAATGGGAAGACATGTATTCGCAGAGGTCCAGGTCTAAGCAGTGCACACGTAGATCTAAATTAGCACATTGTATGTCAAGACAGTGCGTTGCGTATGGCTTAACAAGCACTTTACAGAAGAACCTTTAACACTTTAATTCATTTTTTGTGTAAAGTTCATAGATTGAAAAAGAGATGAAGCTTAAATTGTCACTCTAATATGTAAATCTAGAACAATGAATGCATTTGTATCCTAACATATTCTTTTCTGAACATTATATCGAATATTTACAGTCCATACACTCCCAAATGTATTTTGTTAACCCAAAAGTCTACAACGTTGCGATCAATTACAAACATCACCATGAAAACAAAACGTGCATTTTCCCCCAAAGTTGCTTGTTGAAATCGTGCGTTGTGTAGCAATGTTAGAACATGTTAGTTATCGTTGACTCTTTAACCGTTTCATAAATCTAGTAGTATGCAATATTCAACCAAAAATACCATATGAAAGAAAGAAAGTTGAATAATTTTATATACATTTGTGTATGTATATTTAAACAGATTTATGTATTTGTCTACTGTTTGTATTTTCTATCAAAATTTTTTACGTTTTATGAGTGATAAAGTTTATAACTCCGACAATAGCTGGTGTAGAGGTGTAGTTAGATAATTAATTAGAGCCAATGAGAATTTAAATCCCTTGTCACATGATGCGATTGGACCAGTTTCCGTCAAGAGAATCACTCTTGCTTTTTGTTATTGTGTATTTTCTCATAACAGCCTCCACCGTCCTCTACCACCTCTATATTTTAGGTTTCTAGTAGGCGGTCAATATTATCGCCTCTAGTTTCATGTCGCCTGTATTATTTATAAAGTGCCTTATATTTCTTAGAGTTAGAAAGCTTTAGTTGTTTTCTGTTTGGCGGTTTCTTAGAAATTTTAATGTTAATTCTGAAATTTCACATACGGACATTTAAATAGGTACTGCAGCTAATTATTGATTTATTTTTGACCGACTCACCGTCAAAGTAACCGCTTTAGGCGTTTTGGCCAATTTAGCATATTTTGCACGTGCATGGCATGTGCACCAATATGCACGTGTTAATGAACACTTTCGGCATTACTGACGAAAGTCCTACTGGAAAAACACATATCATCGTTAAATTGACGCAAGGGCAACGCGCCCGGGCTGTCGGAATTATACAACAAAATTCAAAATCGGTCATTTCAATTAATTGTATTTTGGTTAAATTTTGGAAAAAAAAGAGCACGGATGGTAGATAACCAACGAGTGAAGGGTCTTGTAAACGGAAATAAGGTTACAAATGGAAATAACCATCAAAGTAACAGTTACAAACAAATAACATCAAAATTCTATTGGAATTGTAAAAACAATATCACACGTGCCGTAAATGTGTCCCACCTAGCAACATTCCGACAGCTCGATCCCATTGCTCTTGTGTCAATTTCACCATAATATGTGTTTTTCTAGTTGGACTTTCATCAGTAATGCCATAATTGTAAACTAACACGTGCATGTTGGTGCACATGCAAAATATCCAATATTAGGCAAAACGCCTAATGTGGTTACTTTGGCCATGAGTCACCAAAAATAAATTAATAATTAGCTGCAGTACCTATTCAAATGTCTGCATGTGAAATTTCGTGTAAATACCTGCATTATTGACAAAATGGTAAATACAAATATAAACTGACCGATGAGGAATTTTGTTGAGTGTATGTATAGATGCAGTTTAGTTCTTATGTATGTTATTTTATTACATGTTTGTTTTGTAAAATAAAAGACAAGTAGAAGCAACCGCGTCTTTTTTCCAAACCAATGGTTAAATCGACATGCTTCCTTTAATCTGACGGGTGTTTCCAAATGCTGTTTATTGTCTGTTAATGTTGTTTAGTAATATACAATTTTAAATGTCTACCTTACATAGTGTAAAGGAAGCATGTTAATTATTTCTAATCTGGCTTTAAATTATATTCATCGATGGGTAACAAACCTTAACTTACAATGTGTATATTACAAGGTACTTAAGAATGAAAACGTTTAAAATGTAAAAAGAGAAACATTGTTATCAGAAGAGAAGGACAAGTTTACCCTGCTCATTTTCAATATTGAAATTAATATACGTGCACATTTAAACAATAATTTTCCTGTAACTTCAGCCTGCTGAATATTTACAGTACATTGTAACACCCTGTAGAAATGTGTAACGCATACACGCTGCGTTCATGACTATGCATTCCAGTTCCAAGATTTATTTTAAGTAACATTGGTTTTAAATCAAAGCCTACAAACGAATGCTCGATTATATCGCAGTTGAAGTAGATCTCCTCTCCATCAAATGATAAATCGTTTTGTAGAGTGACTGTTACTGATATCAACTGCCCAGTCCCCGTCAAAGAGAATATCTCTGGCAAAATTCACCCGACAAGGAGAGGCAATGCTTTCAGGAAAATAAATAATGAGTGAATCCGCACTTCTGCATTGAGTTCACATATTCCGTCCATTCTTTTATTTATGTAATAACGTCATTAAAGTCTTAAATAAATTACATCAGATCAGCTATTACTTACAAACGTTTTTATAATAAATACAAGCAATACCTGCATGTGAAACTAATATGGCATCCAGCGAGAAACAGTATTTGCTTTATAATCCATTTTCCGCCTGTTAAATTACTTTTGAATGTATCCTTATTATTTAGGAAATATAAGAAATAAAGGTGTTAGGTACATTAATATGTTTTAATGATGAACGAAATTACTCATACGCGGCAGGTTTTGAATTAAGAAACTTAGAACTAACAGCAGCTTCAAGAAGTTCAATTATATTTTATCTTGGATTTGGTAAGTTGCCACCGCATAAAACATTTCTATTTGTTTGAATCTTAAAATAGTCTTATCCGAGATTTACGATATACATAAACGCATTTTTTTCATGAAAACTGAAGGGTAATTGCATTCTACAGTGTGTAGTACTTTCCGAATGACTTCCTCTGATT